>NW_026869737.1:1177500-1185000 GCF_905332965.1 Bombus pascuorum | reverse complement strand
GAGGTTAGGCTAGTTTTATAAGAGCGAGCGAAGCGAGCGAGAAGCTACATCAATTCCCGCGCTATAGTTATATATCAAATGTTCTTTACTAACAATTCTCACCGATCGAAAGAAAGTTTCTGATTTGATAGAAGAATAACAGATATGTTTCGCTAGGTACGCGATTCGTGCTGATCGATGTATCTCGATGATGTTTTTGTTTTCGTTTTTGTTTTCGTTTTTGTTTTCGTTTTTGTTTTCGTTTTTGTTTTCGTTTTTGTTTTCGTTTTTGTTTTCGTTTTTGTTTTTGTTTTCGTTTTTGTTTTCGTTTTTGTTTTTGTTTTCCTTTTCGTTTTTGTTTTCGTTTTTGTTTTTGTTTTCCTTTTCGTTTTTGTTTTCGTTTTTGTTTTCGTTTTTGTTTTCGTTTTTGTTTTCGTTTTTGTTTTCGTTTTTGTTTTCGTTTTTGTTTTCGTTTTTGTTTTCGTTTTTGTTTTCGTTTTTGTTTTCGTTTTTGTTTTCGTTTTTGTTTTCGTTTTTGTTTTCGTGTTTGTTTTCGTTTTTGTTTTCGTTTTTGTTTTCGTTTTTGTTTTTGTTTTCGTTTTTGTTTTCGTTTTTGTTTTTGTTTTCCTTTTCGTTTTTGTTTGTGTTTTTGTTTTTGTCCTTGTTTCTGTCCTTGTCTTTGTCTTAATTGGTTTTTGTTTGTACGAGACTAAGTCCAGCGGCATAATGCTCTTCGATCGCACACGACCAAGTCCAGCGGCGTGTCGCTCCTAGGGCTGTTGCGAATACTTAAAAGTCCCTACGGTCAAAATCATTG
This sequence comes from Bombus pascuorum, assembly GCF_905332965.1. Classification (NCBI taxonomy): domain Eukaryota; kingdom Metazoa; phylum Arthropoda; class Insecta; order Hymenoptera; family Apidae; genus Bombus; species Bombus pascuorum. The sequence continues at coordinate 1,184,204 of NW_026869737.1, read as the reverse complement.
GGTTGCGACTCACCTTTACGAGTTGCTCGCTCGCTGCGCTCGCTCGGAATGTTATAGCCTTACCTAAAACCAATCCACCTTGCGTTCGTTTTTCGAAAAGACCGCGATTTTCCGATAATTTACAGACGCGCGGGATCGGTTTTGAGGTTAGGCTAGTTTTATAAGAGCGAGCGAAGCGAGCGAGAAGCTACATCAATTCCCGCGCTATAGTTATATATCAAATGTTCTTTACTAACAATTCTCACCGATCGAAAGAAAGTTTCTGATTTGATAGAAGAATAACAGATATGTTTCGCTAGGTACGCGATTCGTGCTGATCGATGTATCTCGATGATGTTTTTGTTTTCGTTTTTGTTTTCGTTTTTGTTTTCGTTTTTGTTTTCGTTTTTCTTTTCGTGTTTGTTTTCGTTTTTGTTTTCGTTTTTGTTTTCTTTTTTGTTTTCGTTTTTGTTTTCGTTTTTGTTTTCTTTTTTGTTTTCGTTTTTGTTTTCGTTTTTGTTTTCGTTTTTGTTTTCGTTTTTGTTTTCGTTTTTGTTTTCGTTTTTGTTTTTGTTTTCGTTTTTGTTTTCGTTTTTGTTTTCGTTTTTGTTTTCGTTTTTGTTTTCGTTTTTGTTTTCGTTTTTGTTTTTGTTTTCGTTTTTGTTTTCGTTTTTGTTTTTGTTTTCCTTTTCGTTTTTGTTTTCGTTTTTGTTTTCGTTTTTGTTTTCGTTTTTGTTTTCGTGTTTGTTTTCGTTTTTGTTTTTGTTTTCTTTTTTGTTTTTGTTTTTGTCCTTGTTTCTGTCCTTGTCTTTGTCTTAATTGGTTTTTGTTTGTACGAGACTAAGTCCAGCGGCATAATGCTCTTCGATCGCACACGACCAAGTCCAGCGGCGTGTCGCTCCTAGGGCTGTTGCGAATACTTAAAAGTCCCTACGGTCAAAATCATTGGGTTGCGACTCACCTTTACGAGTTGCTCGCTCGCTGCGCTCGCTCGGAATGTTATAGCCTTACCTAAAACCAATCCACCTTGCGTTCGTTTTTCGAAAAGACCGCGATTTTCCGATAATTTACAGACGCGCGGGATCGGTTTTGAGGTTAGGCTAGTTTTATAAGAGCGAGCGAAGCGAGCGAGAAGCTACATCAATTCCCGCGCTATAGTTATATATCAAATGTTCTTTACTAACAATTCTCACCGATCGAAAGAAAGTTTCTGATTTGATAGAAGAATAACAGATACGTTTCGCTAGGTACGCGATTCGTGCTGATCGATGTATCTCGATGATGTTTTTGTTTTCGTTTTTGTTTTCTTTTTTGTTTTCGTTTTTGTTTTCTTTTTTGTTTTCGTTTTTGTTTTCGTTTTTGTTTTCGTTTTTGTTTTCGTTTTTGTTTTCGTTTTTGTTTTCGTTTTTGTTTTCGTTTTTGTTTTCGTTTTTGTTTTCGTTTTTGTTTTTGTTTTCGTTTTTGTTTTCGTTTTTGTTTTCGTTTTTGTTTTCGTTTTTGTTTTCGTTTTTGTTTTCGTTTTTGTTTTTGTTTTTGTTTTCGTTTTTGTTTTCGTTTTTGTTTTCGTTTTTGTTTTCGTTTTTGTTTTCGTTTTTGTTTTCGTTTTTGTTTTTGTTTTCGTTTTTGTTTTCGTTTTCGTTTTCGTTTTTGTTTTCGTTTTTGTTTTCGTTTTTGTTTTCGTTTTTGTTTTCGTTTTTGTTTTTGTTTTCGTTTTTGTTTTCGTTTTTGTTTTTGCTTTCCTTTTCGTTTTTGTTTGTGTTTTTGTTTTCGTTTTTGTTTTCGTTTTTGTTTTCGTTTTTGTTTTCGTTTTTGTTTTCGTTTTTGTTTTCGTTTTTGTTTTCGTTTTTGTTTTCGTTTTTGTTTTTGTTTTTGTTTTTGTTTTCGTTTTTGTTTTCGTTTTTGTTTTTGTTTTCCTTTTCGTTTTTGTTTGTGTTTTTGTTTTTGTCCTTGTTTCTGTCCTTGTCTTTGTCTTAATTGGTTTTTGTTTGTACGAGACTAAGTCCAGCGGCATAATGCTCTTCGATCGCACACGACCAAGTCCAGCGGCGTGTCGCTCCTAGGGCTGTTGCGAATACTTAAAAGTCCCTACGGTCAAAATCATTGGGTTGCGACTCACCTTTACGAGTTGCTCGCTCGCTGCGCTCGCTCGGAATGTTATAGCCTTACCTAAAACCAATCCACCTTGCGTTCGTTTTTCGAAAAGACCGCGATTTTCCGATAATTTACAGACGCGCGGGATCGGTTTTGAGGTTAGGCTAGTTTTATAAGAGCGAGCGAAGCGAGCGAGAAGCTACATCAATTCCCGCGCTATAGTTATATATCAAATGTTCTTTACTAACAATTCTCACCGATCGAAAGAAAGTTTCTGATTTGATAGAAGAATAACAGATATGTTTCGCTAGGTACGCGATTCGTGCTGATCGATGTATCTCGATGATGTTTTTGTTTTCGTTTTTGTTTTCGTTTTTGTTTTCGTTTTTGTTTTCGTTTTTCTTTTCGTGTTTGTTTTCGTTTTTGTTTTCGTTTTTGTTTTCGTTTTTGTTTTCGTTTTTGTTTTCGTTTTTGTTTTTGTTTTCGTTTTTGTTTTCGTTTTTGTTTTCGTTTTTGTTTTCGTTTTTGTTTTCGTTTTTGTTTTCGTTTTTGTTTTCGTTTTTGTTTTTGTTTTCGTTTTTGTTTTCGTTTTTGTTTTTGTTTTCCTTTTCGTTTTTGTTTGTGTTTTTGTTTTCGTTTTTGTTTTCGTTTTTGTTTTCGTTTTTGTTTTCGTTTTTGTTTTCGTTTTTGTTTTCGTTTTTGTTTTCGTGTTTGTTTTCGTTTTTGTTTTCGTTTTTGTTTTCGTTTTTGTTTTTGTTTTCGTTTTTGTTTTCGTTTTTGTTTTTGTTTTCCTTTTCGTTTTTGTTTGTGTTTTTGTTTTTGTCCTTGTTTCTGTCCTTGTCTTTGTCTTAATTGGTTTTTGTTTGTACGAGACTAAGTCCAGCGGCATAATGCTCTTCGATCGCACACGACCAAGTCCAGCGGCGTGTCGCTCCTAGGGCTGTTGCGAATACTTAAAAGTCCCTACGGTCAAAATCATTGGGTTGCGACTCACCTTTACGAGTTGCTCGCTCGCTGCGCTCGCTCGGAATGTTATAGCCTTACCTAAAACCAATCCACCTTGCGTTCGTTTTTCGAAAAGACCGCGATTTTCCGATAATTTACAGACGCGCGGGATCGGTTTTGAGGTTAGGCTAGTTTTATAAGAGCGAGCGAAGCGAGCGAGAAGCTACATCAATTCCCGCGCTATAGTTATATATCAAATGTTCTTTACTAACAATTCTCACCGATCGAAAGAAAGTTTCTGATTTGATAGAAGAATAACAGATATGTTTCGCTAGGTACGCGATTCGTGCTGATCGATGTATCTCGATGATGTTGTTGTTTTCGTTTTTGTTTTCGTTTTTGTTTTCGTTTTTGTTTTCGTTTTTGATTTCGTTTTTGTTTTCGTTTTTGTTTTCGTTTTTGTTTTCGTTTTTGTTTTCGTTTTTGTTTTCGTTTTTGTTTTCGTTTTTGTTTTCGTTTTTGTTTTCGTGTTTGTTTTCGTTTTTGTTTTCGTTTTCGTTTTCGTTTTTGTTTTCTTTTTTGTTTTCGTTTTTGTTTTCGTTTTTGTTTTCGTTTTTGTTTTCGTTTTTGTTTTCGTTTTTGTTTTCGTTTTTGTTTTCGTTTTTGTTTTCGTTTTTGTTTTCGTTTTTGATTTCGTTTTTGTTTTCGTTTTTGTTTTCGTTTTTGTTTTCGTTTTTGTTTTCGTTTTTGTTTTCGTTTTTGTTTTCGTTTTTGTTTTCGTTTTCGTTTTTGTTTTTGTTTTTGTTTTTGTTTTTGTTTTTGTTTTTGATTTTGTTATTGTTTTTGTCCTTGTTTCTGTCCTTGTCTTTGTCTTAATTGGTTTTTGTTTGTACGAGACTAAGTCCAGCGGCATAATGCTCTTCGATCGCACACGACCAAGTCCAGCGGCGTGTCGCTCCTAGGGCTGTTGCGAATACTTAAAAGTCCCTACGGTCAAAATCATTGGGTTGCGACTCACCTTTACGAGTTGCTCGCTCGCTGCGCTCGCTCGGAATGTTATAGCCTTACCTAAAACCAATCCACCTTGCGTTCGTTTTTCGAAAAGACCGCGATTTTCCGATAATTTACAGACGCGCGGGATCGGTTTTGAGGTTAGGCTAGTTTTATAAGAGCGAGCGAAGCGAGCGAGAAGCTACATCAATTCCCGCGCTATAGTTATATATCAAATGTTCTTTACTAACAATTCTCACCGATCGAAAGAAAGTTTCTGATTTGATAGAAGAATAACAGATATGTTTCGCTAGGTACGCGATTCGTGCTGATCGATGTATCTCGATGATGTTGTTGTTTTCGTTTTTGTTTTCGTTTTTGTTTTCGTTTTTGTTTTCGTTTTTCTTTTCGTGTTTGTTTTCGTTTTTGTTTTCGTTTTTGTTTTCTTTTTTGTTTTCGTTTTTGTTTTCGTTTTTGTTTTCTTTTTTGTTTTCGTTTTTGTTTTCGTGTTTGTTTTCGTTTTTGTTTTCGTTTTTGTTTTCGTTTTTGTTTTTGTTTTTGTTTTCGTTTTTGTTTTCGTTTTTGTTTTTGTTTTCGTTTTTGTTTTCGTTTTTGTTTTCGTTTTTGTTTTCGTTTTTGTTTTCGTTTTTGTTTTCGTTTTTGTTTTTGTTTTCGTTTTTGTTTTCGTTTTTGTTTTTGTTTTCCTTTTCGTTTTTGTTTGTGCTTTTGTTTTCGTTTTTGTTTTCGTTTTTGTTTTCGTTTTTGTTTTCGTTTTTGTTTTCGTTTTTGTTTTCGTTTTTGTTTTCGTTTTTGTTTTTGTTTTTGTTTTCGTTTTTGTTTTCGTTTTTGTTTTTGTTTTCGTTTTTGTTTTCGTTTTTGTTTTTGTTTTCCTTTTCGTTTTTGTTTGTGTTTTTGTTTTTGTCCTTGTTTCTGTCCTTGTCTTTGTCTTAATTGGTTTTTGTTTGTACGAGACTAAGTCCAGCGGCATAATGCTCTTCGATCGCACACGACCAAGTCCAGCGGCGTGTCGCTCCTAGGGCTGTTGCGAATACTTAAAAGTCCCTACGGTCAAAATCATTGGGTTGCGACTCACCTTTACGAGTTGCTCGCTCGCTGCGCTCGCTCGGAATGTTATAGCCTTACCTAAAACCAATCCACCTTGCGTTCGTTTTTCGAAAAGACCGCGATTTTCCGATAATTTACAGACGCGCGGGATCGGTTTTGAGGTTAGGCTAGTTTTATAAGAGCGAGCGAAGCGAGCGAGAAGCTACATCAATTCCCGCGCTATAGTTATATATCAAATGTTCTTTACTAACAATTCTCACCGATCGAAAGAAAGTTTCTGATTTGATAGAAGAATAACAGATATGTTTCGCTAGGTACGCGATTCGTGCTGATCGATGTATCTCGATGATGTTTTTGTTTTCGTTTTTGTTTTCGTTTTTGTTTTCGTGTTTGTTTTCGTTTTTGTTTTCGTTTTCGTTTTCGTTTTTTGTTTTCTTTTTTGTTTTCGTTTTTGTTTTCGTTTTTGTTTTCGTTTTTGTTTTCGTTTTTGTTTTCGTGTTTGTTTTCGTTTTTGTTTTCGTTTTCGTTTTCGTTTTTGTTTTCTTTTTTGTTTTCGTTTTTGTTTTCGTTTTTGTTTTCGTTTTTGTTTTCGTTTTTGTTTTCGTTTTTGTTTTCGTTTTTGTTTTCGTTTTTGTTTTCGTTTTTGTTTTCGTTTTTGATTTCGTTTTTGTTTTCGTTTTTGTTTTCGTTTTTGTTTTCGTTTTTGTTTTCGTTTTTGTTTTCGTTTTTGTTTTCGTTTTTGTTTTCGTGTTTGTTTTCGTTTTTGTTTTCGTTTTTGTTTTCGTTTTTGTTTTTGTTTTCGTTTTTGTTTTTGTTTTTGTCCTTGTTTCTGTCCTTGTCTTTGTCTTAATTGGTTTTTGTTTGTACGAGACTAAGTCCAGCGGCATAATGCTCTTCGATCGCACACGACCAAGTCCAGCGGCGTGTCGCTCCTAGGGCTGTTGCGAATACTTAAAAGTCCCTACGGTCAAAATCATTGGGTTGCGACTCACCTTTACGAGTTGCTCGCTCGCTGCGCTCGCTCGGAATGTTATAGCCTTACCTAAAACCAATCCACCTTGCGTTCGTTTTTCGAAAAGACCGCGATTTTCCGATAATTTACAGACGCGCGGGATCGGTTTTGAGGTTAGGCTTGTTTTATAAGAGCGAGCGAAGCGAGCGAGAAGCTACATCAATTCCCGCGCTATAGTTATATATCAAATGTTCTTTACTAACAATTCTCACCGATCGAAAGAAAGTTTCTGATTTGATAGAAGAATAACAGATATGTTTCGCTAGGTACGCGATTCGTGCTGATCGATGTATCTCGATGATGTTTTTGTTTTCGTTTTTGTTTTCGTTTTTGTTTTCGTTTTTGGTTTCGTTTTTCTTTTCGTGTTTGTTTTCGTTTTTGTTTTCGTTTTTGTTTTCTTTTTTGTTTTCGTTTTTGTTTTCGTTTTTGTTTTCTTTTTTGTTTTCGTTTTTGTTTTCGTTTTTGTTTTCGTTTTTGTTTTCGTTTTTGTTTTCGTTTTTGTTTTCGTTTTTGTTTTCGTTTTTGTTTTCGTTTTTGTTTTCGTTTTTGTTTTTGTTTTCGTTTTTGTTTTCGTTTTTGTTTTCGTTTTTGTTTTCGTTTTTGTTTTCGTTTTTGTTTTCGT
>NW_026869737.1:1150000-1172500 GCF_905332965.1 Bombus pascuorum | reverse complement strand
TTGTTTTCGTTTTTGATTTCGTTTTTGTTTTCGTTTTTGTTTTCGTTTTTGTTTTCGTTTTTGTTTTCGTTTTTGTTTTCGTTTTTGTTTTCGTTTTTGTTTTCTTTTTTGTTTTCGTTTTTGTTTTCGTTTTTGTTTTCGTTTTTGTTTTCGTTTTTGTTTTCGTTTTTGTTTTCGTTTTTGTTTTCGTTTTTGTTTTCGTTTTTGTTTTCGTTTTTGTTTTTGTTTTCGTTTTTGTTTTCGTTTTTGTTTTCGTTTTTGTTTTCGTTTTTGTTTTCGTTTTTGTTTTCGTTTTTGTTTTTGTTTTCGTTTTTGTTTTCGTTTTTGTTTTTGTTTTCCTTTTCGTTTTTGTTTGTGTTTTTGTTTTCGTTTTTGTTTTCGTTTTTGTTTTCGTTTTTGTTTTCGTTTTTGTTTTCGTTTTTGTTTTCGTGTTTGTTTTCGTTTTTGTTTTCGTTTTTGTTTTCGTTTTTGTTTTTGTTTTCGTTTTTGTTTTCGTTTTTGTTTTTGTTTTCCTTTTCGTTTTTGTTTGTGTTTTTGTTTTTGTCCTTGTTTCTGTCCTTGTCTTTGTCTTAATTGGTTTTTGTTTGTACGAGACTAAGTCCAGCGGCATAATGCTCTTCGATCGCACACGACCAAGTCCAGCGGCGTGTCGCTCCTAGGGCTGTTGCGAATATTTAAAAGTCCCTACGGTCAAAATCATTGGGTTGCGACTCACCTTTACGAGTTGCTCGCTCGCTGCGCTCGCTCGGAATGTTATAGCCTTACCTAAAACCAATCCACCTTGCGTTCGTTTTTCGAAAAGACCGCGATTTTCCGATAATTTACAGACGCGCGGGATCGGTTTTGAGGTTAGGCTAGTTTTATAAGAGCGAGCGAAGCGAGCGAGAAGCTACATCAATTCCCGCGCTATAGTTATATATCAAATGTTCTTTACTAACAATTCTCACCGATCGAAAGAAAGTTTCTGATTTGATAGAAGAATAACAGATATGTTTCGCTAGGTACGCGATTCGTGCTGATCGATGTATCTCGATGATGTTTTTGTTTTCGTTTTTGTTTTCGTTTTTGTTTTCGTGTTTGTTTTCGTTTTTGTTTTCGTTTTCGTTTTCGTTTTTGTTTTCTTTTTTGTTTTCGTTTTTGTTTTCGTTTTTGTTTTCGTTTTTGTTTTCGTTTTTGTTTTCGTGTTTGTTTTCGTTTTTGTTTTCGTTTTCGTTTTCGTTTTTGTTTTCTTTTTTTGTTTTCGTTTTTGTTTTCGTTTTTGTTTTCGTTTTTGTTTTCGTTTTTGTTTTCGTTTTTGTTTTCGTTTTTGTTTTCGTTTTTGTTTTCGTTTTTGTTTTCGTTTTTGTTTTCGTTTTTGATTTCGTTTTTGTTTTCGTTTTTGTTTTCGTTTTTGTTTTCGTTTTTGTTTTCGTTTTTGTTTTCGTTTTTGTTTTCGTGTTTGTTTTCGTTTTTGTTTTCGTTTTTGTTTTCGTTTTTGTTTTTGTTTTCGTTTTTGTTTTTGTTTTTGTCCTTGTTTCTGTCCTTGTCTTTGTCTTAATTGGTTTTTGTTTGTACGAGACTAAGTCCAGCGGCATAATGCTCTTCGATCGCACACGACCAAGTCCAGCGGCGTGTCGCTCCTAGGGCTGTTGCGAATACTTAAAAGTCCCTACGGTCAAAATCATTGGGTTGCGACTCACCTTTACGAGTTGCTCGCTCGCTGCGCTCGCTCGGAATGTTATAGCCTTACCTAAAACCAATCCACCTTGCGTTCGTTTTTCGAAAAGACCGCGATTTTCCGATAATTTACAGACGCGCGGGATCGGTTTTGAGGTTAGGCTAGTTTTATAAGAGCGAGCGAAGCGAGCGAGAAGCTACATCAATTCCCGCGCTATAGTTATATATCAAATGTTCTTTACTAACAATTCTCACCGATCGAAAGAAAGTTTCTGATTTGATAGAAGAATAACAGATATGTTTCGCTAGGTACGCGATTCGTGCTGATCGATGTATCTCGATGATGTTTTTGTTTTCGTTTTTGTTTTCGTTTTTGTTTTCGTTTTTGTTTTCGTTTTTCTTTTCGTGTTTGTTTTCGTTTTTGTTTTCGTTTTTGTTTTCTTTTTTGTTTTCGTTTTTGTTTTCGTTTTTGTTTTCTTTTTTGTTTTCGTTTTTGTTTTCGTTTTTGTTTTCGTTTTTGTTTTCGTTTTTGTTTTCGTTTTTGTTTTCGTTTTTGTTTTCGTTTTTGTTTTCGTTTTTGTTTTTGTTTTTGTCCTTGTTTCTGTCCTTGTCTTTGTCTTAATTGGTTTTTGTTTGTACGAGACTAAGTCCAGCGGCATAATGCTCTTCGATCCCACACGACCAAGTCCAGCGGCGTGTCGCTCCTAGGGCTGTTGCGAATACTTAAAAGTCCCTACGGTCAAAATCATTGGGTTGCGACTCACCTTTACGAGTTGCTCGCTCGCTGCGCTCGCTCGGAATGTTATAGCCTTACCTAAAACCAATCCACCTTGCGTTCGTTTTTCGAAAAGACCGCGATTTTCCGATAATTTACAGACGCGCGGGATCGGTTTTGAGGTTAGGCTAGTTTTATAAGAGCGAGCGAAGCGAGCGAGAAGCTACATCAATTCCCGCGCTATAGTTATATATCAAATGTTCTTTACTAACAATTCTCACCGATCGAAAGAAAGTTTCTGATTTGATAGAAGAATAACAGATATGTTTCGCTAGGTACGCGATTCGTGCTGATCGATGTATCTCGATGATGTTGTTGTTTTCGTTTTTGTTTTCGTTTTTGTTTTCGTTTTTGTTTTCGTTTTTGATTTCGTTTTTGTTTTCGTTTTTGTTTTCGTTTTTGTTTTCGTTTTTGTTTTCGTTTTTGTTTTCGTTTTTGTTTTCGTTTTTGTTTTCGTGTTTGTTTTCGTTTTTGTTTTCGTTTTCGTTTTTGTTTTTGTTTTTGTTTTTGATTTTGTTTTTGTTTTTGTCCTTGTTTCTGTCCTTGTCTTTGTCTTAATTGGTTTTTGTTTGTACGAGACTAAGTCCAGCGGCATAATGCTCTACGATCCCACACGACCAAGTCCAGCGGCGTGTCGCTCCTAGGGCTGTTGCGAATACTTAAAAGTCCCTACGGTCAAAATCATTGGGTTGCGACTCACCTTTACGAGTTGCTCGCTCGCTGCGCTCGCTCGGAATGTTATAGCCTTACCTAAAACCAATCCACCTTGCGTTCGTTTTTCGAAAAGACCGCGATTTTCCGATAATTTACAGACGCGCGGGATCGGTTTTGAGGTTAGGCTAGTTTTATAAGAGCGAGCGAAGCGAGCGAGAAGCTACATCAATTCCCGCGCTATAGTTATATATCAAATGTTCTTTACTAACAATTCTCACCGATCGAAAGAAAGTTTCTGATTTGATAGAAGAATAACAGATATGTTTCGCTAGGTACGCGATTCGTGCTGATCGATGTATCTCGATGATGTTTTTGTTTTCGTTTTTGTTTTCGTTTTTGTTTTCGTTTTTGTTTTCGTTTTTCTTTTCGTGTTTGTTTTCGTTTTTGTTTTCGTTTTTGTTTTCTTTTTTGTTTTCGTTTTTGTTTTCGTTTTTGTTTTCTTTTTTGTTTTCGTTTTTGTTTTCGTTTTTGTTTTCGTTTTTGTTTTCGTTTTTGTTTTCGTTTTTGTTTTCGTTTTTGTTTTCGTTTTTGTTTTCGTTTTTGTTTTCGTTTTTGTTTTCGTTTTTGTTTTCGTTTTTGATTTCGTTTTTGTTTTCGTTTTTGTTTTCGTTTTTGTTTTCGTTTTTGTTTTCGTTTTTGTTTTCGTTTTTGTTTTCGTTTTTGTTTTCGTGTTTGTTTTCGTTTTTGTTTTCGTTTTTGTTTTCGTTTTTGTTTTTGTTTTCGTTTTTGTTTTTGTTTTTGTCCTTGTTTCTGTCCTTGTCTTTGTCTTAATTGGTTTTTGTTTGTACGAGACTAAGTCCAGCGGCATAATGCTCTTCGATCGCACACGACCAAGTCCAGCGGCGTGTCGCTCCTAGGGCTGTTGCGAATACTTAAAAGTCCCTACGGTCAAAATCATTGGGTTGCGACTCACCTTTACGAGTTGCTCGCTCGCTGCGCTCGCTCGGAATGTTATAGCCTTACCTAAAACCAATCCACCTTGCGTTCGTTTTTCGAAAAGACCGCGATTTTCCGATAATTTACAGACGCGCGGGATCGGTTTTGAGGTTAGGCTAGTTTTATAAGAGCGAGCGAAGCGAGCGAGAAGCTACATCAATTCCCGCGCTATAGTTATATATCAAATGTTCTTTACTAACAATTCTCACCGATCGAAAGAAAGTTTCTGATTTGATAGAAGAATAACAGATATGTTTCGCTAGGTACGCGATTCGTGCTGATCGATGTATCTCGATGATGTTTTTGTTTTCGTTTTTGTTTTCGTTTTTGTTTTCGTTTTTGTTTTCGTTTTTGTTTTCGTGTTTGTTTTCGTTTTTCTTTTCGTTTTTGTTTTCTTTTTTGTTTTCGTTTTTGTTTTCGTTTTTGTTTTCTTTTTTGTTTTCGTTTTTGTTTTCGTTTTTGTTTTCGTTTTTGTTTTCGTTTTTGTTTTCGTTTTTGTTTTCGTTTTTGTTTTCGTTTTTGTTTTCGTTTTTGTTTTCGTTTTTGTTTTTGTTTTCGTTTTTGTTTTCGTTTTTGTTTTCGTTTTTGTTTTCGTTTTTGTTTTCGTTTTTGTTTTCGTTTTTGTTTTTGTTTTCGTTTTTGTTTTCGTTTTTGTTTTTGTTTTCCTTTTCGTTTTTGTTTGTGTTTTTGTTTTCGTTTTTGTTTTCGTTTTTGTTTTCGTTTTTGTTTTCGTTTTTGTTTTCGTTTTTGTTTTCGTTTTTGTTTTCGTGTTTGTTTTCGTTTTTGTTTTCGTTTTTGTTTTCGTTTTTGTTTTTGTTTTCGTTTTTGTTTTCGTTTTTGTTTTTGTTTTCCTTTTCGTTTTTGTTTGTGTTTTTGTTTTTGTCCTTGTTTCTGTCCTTGTCTTTGTCTTAATTGGTTTTTGTTTGTACGAGACTAAGTCCAGCGGCATAATGCTCTTCGATCGCACACGACCAAGTCCAGCGGCGTGTCGCTCCTAGGGCTGTTGCGAATACTTAAAAGTCCCTACGGTCAAAATCATTGGGTTGCGACTCACCTTTACGAGTTGCTCGCTCGCTGCGCTCGCTCGGAATGTTATAGCCTTACCTAAAACCAATCCACCTTGCGTTCGTTTTTCGAAAAGACCGCGATTTTCCGATAATTTACAGACGCGCGGGATCGGTTTTGAGGTTAGGCTAGTTTTATAAGAGCGAGCGAAGCGAGCGAGAAGCTACATCAATTCCCGCGCTATAGTTATATATCATGTTCTTTACTAACAATTCTCACCGATCGAAAGAAAGTTTCTGATTTGATAGAAGAATAACAGATATGTTTCGCTAGGTACGCGATTCGTGCTGATCGATGTATCTCGATGATGTTTTTGTTTTCGTTTTTGTTTTCGTTTTTGTTTTCGTTTTTGTTTTCGTTTTTGTTTTCGTTTTTGTTTTCGTTTTTGTTTTCGTTTTTGTTTTCGTTTTTGTTTTCGTTTTTGTTTTCGTTTTTGTTTTCGTTTTTGTTTTCGTGTTTGTTTTCGTTTTTGTTTTCGTTTTCGTTTTCGTTTTCGTTTTTGTTTTCGTTTTTGTTTTCGTTTTTGTTTTTGTTTTCGTTTTTGTTTTCGTTTTTGTTTTTGTTTTCCTTTTCGTTTTTGTTTGTGTTTTTGTTTTCGTTTTTGTTTTCGTTTTTGTTTTCGTTTTTGTTTTCGTTTTTGTTTTCGTTTTTGTTTTCGTTTTTGATTTCGTTTTTGTTTTCGTTTTTGTTTTCGTTTTTGTATTCGTTTTTGTTTTCGTTTTTGTTTTCGTTTTTGTTTTCGTTTTTGTTTTCGTGTTTGTTTTCGTTTTTGTTTTCGTTTTTGTTTTCGTTTTTGTTTTCGTTTTTGTTTTCGTTTTTGTTTTCGTTTTTGTTTTCGTGTTTGTTTTCGTTTTTGTTTTCGTTTTTTGTTTTCGTTTTTTGTTTTTTGTTTTCGTTTTTGTTTTTTGTTTTTTGTCCTTGTTTCTGTCCTTGTCTTTGTCTTAATTGGTTTTTGTTTGTACGAGACTAAGTCCAGCGGCATAATGCTCTTCGATCGCACACGACCAAGTCCAGCGGCGTGTCGCTCCTAGGGCTGTTGCGAATACTTAAAAGTCCCTACGGTCAAAATCATTGGGTTGCGACTCACCTTTACGAGTTGCTCGCTCGCTGCGCTCGCTCGGAATGTTATAGCCTTACCTAAAACCAATCCACCTTGCGTTCGTTTTTCGAAAAGACCGCGATTTTCCGATAATTTACAGACGCGCGGGATCGGTTTTGAGGTTAGGCTAGTTTTATAAGAGCGAGCGAAGCGAGCGAGAAGCTACATCAATTCCCGCGCTATAGTTATATATCAAATGTTCTTTACTAACAATTCTCACCGATCGAAAGAAAGTTTCTGATTTGATAGAAGAATAACAGATATGTTTCGCTAGGTACGCGATTCGTGCTGATCGATGTATCTCGATGATGTTTTTGTTTTCGTTTTTGTTTTCGTTTTTGTTTTCGTTTTTGTTTTCGTTTTTGTTTTCTTTTTTGTTTTCGTTTTTGTTTTCGTTTTTGTTTTCGTTTTTGTTTTCGTTTTTGTTTTCGTTTTTGTTTTCGTTTTTGTTTTCGTTTTTGTTTTCGTTTTTGTTTTCGTTTTTGATTTCGTTTTTGTTTTCGTTTTTGTTTTCGTTTTTGTTTTCGTTTTTGTTTTCGTTTTTGTTTTCGTTTTTGTTTTCGTTTTTGTTTTCGTTTTTGTTTTCGTGTTTGTTTTCGTTTTTGTTTTCGTTTTTGTTTTCGTTTTTGTTTTTGTTTTCGTTTTTGTTTTTGTTTTTGTCCTTGTTTCTGTCCTTGTCTTTGTCTTAATTGGTTTTTGTTTGTACGAGACTAAGTCCAGCGGCATAATGCTCTTCGATCGCACACGACCAAGTCCAGCGGCGTGTCGCTCCTAGGGCTGTTGCGAATACTTAAAAGTCCCTACGGTCAAAATCATTGGGTTGCGACTCACCTTTACGAGTTGCTCGCTCGCTGCGCTCGCTCGGAATGTTATAGCCCTACCTAAAACCAATCCACCTTGCGTTCGTTTTTCGAAAAGACCGCGATTTTCCGATAATTTACAGACGCGCGGGATCGGTTTTGAGGTTAGGCTAGTTTTATAAGAGCGAGCGAAGCGAGCGAGAAGCTACATCAATTCCCGCGCTATAGTTATATATCAAATGTTCTTTACTAACAATTCTCACCGATCGAAAGAAAGTTTCTGATTTGATAGAAGAATAACAGATATGTTTCGCTAGGTACGCGATTCGTGCTGATCGATGTATCTCGATGATGTTTTTGTTTTCGTTTTTGTTTTCGTTTTTGTTTTCGTTTTTGTTTTCGTTTTTCTTTTCGTGTTTGTTTTCGTTTTTGTTTTCGTTTTTGTTTTCTTTTTTGTTTTCGTTTTTGTTTTCGTTTTTGTTTTCTTTTTTGTTTTCGTTTTTGTTTTCGTTTTTGTTTTCGTTTTTGCTTTCGTTTTTGTTTTCGTTTTTGTTTTCGTTTTTGTTTTCGTTTTTGTTTTCGTTTTTGTTTTTGTTTTCGTTTTTGTTTTCGTTTTTGTTTTCGTTTTTGTTTTCGTTTTTGTTTTCGTTTTTGTTTTCGTTTTTGTTTTTGTTTTCGTTTTTGTTTTCGTTTTTGTTTTTGTTTTCCTTTTCGTTTTTGTTTGTGTTTTTGTTTTCGTTTTTGTTTTCGTTTTTGTTTTCGTTTTTGTTTTCGTTTTTGTTTTCGTTTTTGTTTTCGTTTTTGTTTTCGTGTTTGTTTTCGTTTTTGTTTTCGTTTTTGTTTTCGTTTTTGTTTTTGTTTTCGTTTTTGTTTTCGTTTTTGTTTTTGTTTTCCTTTTCGTTTTTGTTTGTGTTTTTGTTTTTGTCCTTGTTTCTGTCCTTGTCTTTGTCTTAATTGGTTTTTGTTTGTACGAGACTAAGTCCAGCGGCATAATGCTCTTCGATCGCACACGACCAAGTCCAGCGGCGTGTCGCTCCTAGGGCTGTTGCGAATACTTAAAAGTCCCTACGGTCAAAATCATTGGGTTGCGACTCACCTTTACGAGTTGCTCGCTCGCTGCGCTCGCTCGGAATGTTATAGCCTTACCTAAAACCAATCCACCTTGCGTTCGTTTTTCGAAAAGACCGCGATTTTCCGATAATTTACAGACGCGCGGGATCGGTTTTGAGGTTAGGCTAGTTTTATAAGAGCGAGCGAAGCGAGCGAGAAGCTACATCAATTCCCGCGCTATAGTTATATATCATGTTCTTTACTAACAATTCTCACCGATCGAAAGAAAGTTTCTGATTTGATAGAAGAATAACAGATATGTTTCGCTAGGTACGCGATTCGTGCTGATCGATGTATCTCGATGATGTTTTTGTTTTCGTTTTTGTTTTCGTTTTTGTTTTCGTTTTTGTTTTCGTTTTTGTTTTCGTTTTTGTTTTCGTTTTTGTTTTCGTTTTTGTTTTCGTTTTTGTTTTCGTTTTTGTTTTCGTTTTTGTTTTCGTTTTTGTTTTCGTGTTTGTTTTCGTGTTTGTTTTCGTTTTTGTTTTCGTTTTCGTTTTCGTTTTTGTTTTCGTTTTTGTTTTCGTTTTTGTTTTCGTTTTTGTTTTCGTTTTTGTTTTTGTTTTTGTTTTCGTTTTTGTTTTCGTTTTTGTTTTTGTTTTCCTTTTCGTTTTTGTTTGTGTTTTTGTTTTCGTTTTTGTTTTCGTTTTTGTTTTCGTTTTTGTTTTCGTTTTTGTTTTCGTTTTTGTTTTCGTTTTTGATTTCGTTTTTGTTTTCGTTTTTGTTTTCGTTTTTGTATTCGTTTTTGTTTTCGTTTTTGTTTTCGTTTTTGTTTTCGTTTTTGTTTTCGTGTTTGTTTTCGTTTTTGTTTTCGTTTTTGTTTTCGTTTTTGTTTTCGTTTTTGTTTTCGTTTTTGTTTTCGTTTTTGTTTTCGTGTTTGTTTTCGTTTTTGTTTTCGTTTTTGTTTTCGTTTTTGTTTTCGTTTTTGTTTTTGTTTTCGTTTTTGTTTTTTTTTTGTCCTTGTTTCTGTCCTTGTCTTTGTCTTAATTGGTTTTTGTTTGTACGAGACTAAGTCCAGCGGCATAATGCTCTTCGATCGCACACGACCAAGTCCAGCGGCGTGTCGCTCCTAGGGCTGTTGCGAATACTTAAAAGTCCCTACGGTCAAAATCATTGGGTTGCGACTCACCTTTACGAGTTGCTCGCTCGCTGCGCTCGCTCGGAATGTTATAGCCTTACCTAAAACCAATCCACCTTGCGTTCGTTTTTCGAAAAGACCGCGATTTTCCGATAATTTACAGACGCGCGGGATCGGTTTTGAGGTTAGGCTAGTTTTATAAGAGCGAGCGAAGCGAGCGAGAAGCTACATCAATTCCCGCGCTATAGTTATATATCAAATGTTCTTTACTAACAATTCTCACCGATCGAAAGAAAGTTTCTGATTTGATAGAAGAATAACAGATATGTTTCGCTAGGTACGCGATTCGTGCTGATCGATGTATCTCGATGATGTTTTTGTTTTCGTTTTTGTTTTCGTTTTTGTTTTCGTTTTTGTTTTCGTTTTTGTTTTCTTTTTTGTTTTCGTTTTTGTTTTCGTTTTTGTTTTCGTTTTTGTTTTCGTTTTTGTTTTCGTTTTTGTTTTCGTTTTTGTTTTCGTTTTTGTTTTCGTTTTTGTTTTCGTTTTTGATTTCGTTTTTGTTTTCGTTTTTGTTTTCGTTTTTGTTTTCGTTTTTGTTTTCGTTTTTGTTTTCGTTTTTGTTTTCGTTTTTGTTTTCGTTTTTGTTTTCGTGTTTGTTTTCGTTTTTGTTTTCGTTTTTGTTTTCGTTTTTGTTTTTGTTTTCGTTTTTGTTTTTGTTTTTGTCCTTGTTTCTGTCCTTGTCTTTGTCTTAATTGGTTTTTGTTTGTACGAGACTAAGTCCAGCGGCATAATGCTCTTCGATCGCACACGACCAAGTCCAGCGGCGTGTCGCTCCTAGGGCTGTTGCGAATACTTAAAAGTCCCTACGGTCAAAATCATTGGGTTGCGACTCACCTTTACGAGTTGCTCGCTCGCTGCGCTCGCTCGGAATGTTATAGCCCTACCTAAAACCAATCCACCTTGCGTTCGTTTTTCGAAAAGACCGCGATTTTCCGATAATTTACAGACGCGCGGGATCGGTTTTGAGGTTAGGCTAGTTTTATAAGAGCGAGCGAAGCGAGCGAGAAGCTACATCAATTCCCGCGCTATAGTTATATATCAAATGTTCTTTACTAACAATTCTCACCGATCGAAAGAAAGTTTCTGATTTGATAGAAGAATAACAGATATGTTTCGCTAGGTACGCGATTCGTGCTGATCGATGTATCTCGATGATGTTGTTGTTTTCGTTTTTGTTTTCGTTTTTGTTTTCGTTTTTGTTTTCGTTTTTGATTTCGTTTTTGTTTTCGTTTTTGTTTTCGTTTTTGTTTTCGTTTTTGTTTTCGTTTTTGTTTTTGTTTTCCTTTTCGTTTTTGTTTGTGTTTTTGTTTTTGTCCTTGTTTCTGTCCTTGTCTTTGTCTTAATTGGTTTTTGTTTGTACGAGACTAAGTCCAGCGGCATAATGCTCTTCGATCGCACACGACCAAGTCCAGCGGCGTGTCGCTCCTAGGGCTGTTGCGAATACTTAAAAGTCCCTACGGTCAAAATCATTGGGTTGCGACTCACCTTTACGAGTTGCTCGCTCGCTGCGCTCGCTCGGAATGTTATAGCCTTACCTAAAACCAATCCACCTTGCGTTCGTTTTTCGAAAAGACCGCGATTTTCCGATAATTTACAGACGCGCGGGATCGGTTTTGAGGTTAGGCTAGTTTTATAAGAGCGAGCGAAGCGAGCGAGAAGCTACATCAATTCCCGCGCTATAGTTATATATCAAATGTTCTTTACTAACAATTCTCACCGATCGAAAGAAAGTTTCTGATTTGATAGAAGAATAACAGATATGTTTCGCTAGGTACGCGATTCGTGCTGATCGATGTATCTCGATGATGTTTTTGTTTTCGTTTTTGTTTTCGTTTTTGTTTTCGTTTTTGTTTTCGTTTTTGTTTTCGTTTTTGTTTTCGTTTTTGTTTTCGTTTTTGTTTTCGTTTTTGTTTTCGTTTTTGTTTTCGTTTTTGTTTTCTTTTTTGTTTTCGTTTTTGTTTTCGTTTTTGTTTTCGTTTTTGTTTTCGTTTTTGTTTTTGTTTTCCTTTTCGTTTTTGTTTGTGTTTTTGTTTTCGTTTTTGTTTTCGTTTTTGTTTTCGTTTTTGTTTTCGTTTTTGTTTTCGTTTTTGATTTCGTTTTTGTTTTCGTTTTTGTTTTCGTTTTTGTTTTCGTTTTTGTTTTCGTTTTTGTTTTCGTTTTTGTTTTCGTTTTTGTTTTCGTTTTTGTTTTCGTTTTTGTTTTCGTTTTTGTTTTCGTTTTTGTTTTCTTTTTTGTTTTCGTTTTTGTTTTCGTTTTTGTTTTCGTTTTTGTTTTCGTTTTTGTTTTTGTTTTCCTTTTCGTTTTTGTTTGTGTTTTTGTTTTCGTTTTTGTTTTCGTTTTTGTTTTCGTTTTTGTTTTCGTTTTTGTTTTCGTTTTTGATTTCGTTTTTGTTTTCGTTTTTGTTTTCGTTTTTGTTTTCGTTTTTGTTTTCGTTTTTGTTTTCGTTTTTGTTTTCGTTTTTGTTTTCGTGTTTGTTTTCGTTTTTGTTTTCGTTTTCGTTTTTGTTTTTGTTTTTGTTTTTGATTTTGTTTTTGTTTTTGTCCTTGTTTCTGTCCTTGTCTTTGTCTTAATTGGTTTTTGTTTGTACGAGACTAAGTCCAGCGGCATAATGCTCTTCGATCCCACACGACCAAGTCCAGCGGCGTGTCGCTCCTAGGGCTGTTGCGAATACTTAAAAGTCCCTACGGTCAAAATCATTGGGTTGCGACTCACCTTTACGAGTTGCTCGCTCGCTGCGCTCGCTCGGAATGTTATAGCCTTACCTAAAACCAATCCACCTTGCGTTCGTTTTTCGAAAAGACCGCGATTTTCCGATAATTTACAGACGCGCGGGATCGGTTTTGAGGTTAGGCTAGTTTTATAAGAGCGAGCGAAGCGAGCGAGAAGCTACATCAATTCCCGCGCTATAGTTATATATCAAATGTTCTTTACTAACAATTCTCACCGATCGAAAGAAAGTTTCTGATTTGATAGAAGAATAACAGATATGTTTCGCTAGGTACGCGATTCGTGCTGATCGATGTATCTCGATGATGTTTTTGTTTTCGTTTTTGTTTTCGTTTTTGTTTTCGTTTTTGTTTTCGTTTTTGTTTTCGTTTTTGTTTTCGTTTTTGTTTTCGTTTTTGTTTTCGTTTTTGTTTTCGTTTTTGTTTTCGTTTTTGTTTTCGTTTTTGTTTTCGTTTTTGTTTTCGTTTTTGTTTTCGTTTTTGTTTTCGTTTTTGTTTTCGTTTTTGTTTTCGTTTTTGTTTTCGTTTTTGTTTTCGTTTTTGTTTTCGTTTTTGTTTTCGTTTTTGTTTTCGTTTTTGTTTTCGTTTTTGATTTCGTTTTTGTTTTCGTTTTTGTTTTCGTGTTTGTTTTCGTTTTTGTTTTCGTTTTTGTTTTCGTTTTTGTTTTTGTTTTCGTTTTTGTTTTCGTTTTTGTTTTTGTTTTCCTTTTCGTTTTTGTTTGTGTTTTTGTTTTTGTCCTTGTTTCTGTCCTTGTCTTTGTCTTAATTGGTTTTTGTTTGTACGAGACTAAGTCCAGCGGCATAATGCTCTTCGATCGCACACGACCAAGTCCAGCGGCGTGTCGCTCCTAGGGCTGTTGCGAATACTTAAAAGTCCCTACGGTCAAAATCATTGGGTTGCGACTCACCTTTACGAGTTGCTCGCTCGCTGCGCTCGCTCGGAATGTTATAGCCTTACCTAAAACCAATCCACCTTGCGTTCGTTTTTCGAAAAGACCGCGATTTTCCGATAATTTACAGACGCGCGGGATCGGTTTTGAGGTTAGGCTAGTTTTATAAGAGCGAGCGAAGCGAGCGAGAAGCTACATCAATTCCCGCGCTATAGTTATATATCATGTTCTTTACTAACAATTCTCACTGATCGAAAGAAAGTTTCTGATTTGATAGAAGAATAACAGATATGTTTCGCTAGGTACGCGATTCGTGCTGATCGATGTATCTCGATGATGTTTTTGTTTTCGTTTTTGTTTTCGTTTTTGTTTTCGTTTTTGTTTTCGTTTTTGTTTTCGTTTTTGTTTTCGTTTTTGTTTTCGTTTTTGTTTTCGTTTTTGTTTTCGTTTTTGTTTTCGTTTTTGTTTTCGTTTTTGTTTTCGTGTTTGTTTTCGTGTTTGTTTTCGTTTTTGTTTTCGTTTTCGTTTTCGTTTTTGTTTTCGTTTTTGTTTTCGTTTTTGTTTTCGTTTTTGTTTTCGTTTTTGTTTTTGTTTTCGTTTTTGTTTTCGTTTTTGTTTTTGTTTTCCTTTTCGTTTTTGTTTGTGTTTTTGTTTTCGTTTTTGTTTTCGTTTTTGTTTTCGTTTTTGTTTTCGTTTTTGTTTTCGTTTTTGTTTTCGTTTTTGATTTCGTTTTTGTTTTCGTTTTTGTTTTCGTTTTTGTATTCGTTTTTGTTTTCGTTTTTGTTTTCGTTTTTGTTTTCGTTTTTGTTTTCGTGTTTGTTTTCGTTTTTGTTTTCGTTTTTGTTTTCGTTTTTGTTTTCGTTTTTGTTTTCGTTTTTGTTTTCGTTTTTGTTTTCGTGTTTGTTTTCGTTTTTGTTTTCGTTTTTGTTTTCGTTTTTGTTTTCGTTTTTGTTTTTGTTTTCGTTTTTGTTTTTTTTTTTGTCCTTGTTTCTGTCCTTGTCTTTGTCTTAATTGGTTTTTGTTTGTACGAGACTAAGTCCAGCGGCATAATGCTCTTCGATCGCACACGACCAAGTCCAGCGGCGTGTCGCTCCTAGGGCTGTTGCGAATACTTAAAAGTCCCTACGGTCAAAATCATTGGGTTGCGACTCACCTTTACGAGTTGCTCGCTCGCTGCGCTCGCTCGGAATGTTATAGCCTTACCTAAAACCAATCCACCTTGCGTTCGTTTTTCGAAAAGACCGCGATTTTCCGATAATTTACAGACGCGCGGGATCGGTTTTGAGGTTAGGCTAGTTTTATAAGAGCGAGCGAAGCGAGCGAGAAGCTACATCAATTCCCGCGCTATAGTTATATATCAAATGTTCTTTACTAACAATTCTCACCGATCGAAAGAAAGTTTCTGATTTGATAGAAGAATAACAGATATGTTTCGCTAGGTACGCGATTCGTGCTGATCGATGTATCTCGATGATGTTTTTGTTTTCGTTTTTGTTTTCGTTTTTTGTTTTCGTTTTTGTTTTCTTTTTTGTTTTCTTTTTTGTTTTTGTTTTTGTTTTCGTTTTTGTTTTCGTTTTTGTTTTCGTTTTTGTTTTCGTTTTTGTTTTCGTTTTTGTTTTCGTTTTTGTTTTCGTTTTTGTTTTCGTTTTTGATTTCGTTTTTGTTTTCGTTTTTGTTTTCGTTTTTGTTTTCGTTTTTGTTTTCGTTTTTGTTTTCGTTTTTGTTTTCGTTTTTGTTTTCGTTTTTGTTTTCGTGTTTGTTTTCGTTTTTGTTTTCGTTTTTGTTTTCGTTTTTGTTTTTGTTTTCGTTTTTGTTTTTGTTTTTGTCCTTGTTTCTGTCCTTGTCTTTGTCTTAATTGGTTTTTGTTTGTACGAGACTAAGTCCAGCGGCATAATGCTCTTCGATCGCACACGACCAAGTCCAGCGGCGTGTCGCTCCTAGGGCTGTTGCGAATACTTAAAAGTCCCTACGGTCAAAATCATTGGGTTGCGACTCACCTTTACGAGTTGCTCGCTCGCTGCGCTCGCTCGGAATGTTATAGCCCTACCTAAAACCAATCCACCTTGCGTTCGTTTTTCGAAAAGACCGCGATTTTCCGATAATTTACAGACGCGCGGGATCGGTTTTGAGGTTAGGCTAGTTTTATAAGAGCGAGCGAAGCGAGCGAGAAGCTACATCAATTCCCGCGCTATAGTTATATATCAAATGTTCTTTACTAACAATTCTCACCGATCGAAAGAAAGTTTCTGATTTGATAGAAGAATAACAGATATGTTTCGCTAGGTACGCGATTCGTGCTGATCGATGTATCTCGATGATGTTTTTGTTTTCGTTTTTGTTTTCGTTTTTGTTTTCGTTTTTGTTTTCGTTTTTGATTTCGTTTTTGTTTTCGTTTTTGTTTTCGTTTTTGTTTTCGTTTTTGTTTTCGTTTTTGTTTTTGTTTTCCTTTTCGTTTTTGTTTGTGTTTTTGTTTTTGTCCTTGTTTCTGTCCTTGTCTTTGTCTTAATTGGTTTTTGTTTGTACGAGACTAAGTCCAGCGGCATAATGCTCTTCGATCGCACACGACCAAGTCCAGCGGCGTGTCGCTCCTAGGGCTGTTGCGAATACTTAAAAGTCCCTACGGTCAAAATCATTGGGTTGCGACTCACCTTTACGAGTTGCTCGCTCGCTGCGCTCGCTCGGAATGTTATAGCCTTACCTAAAACCAATCCACCTTGCGTTCGTTTTTCGAAAAGACCGCGATTTTCCGATAATTTACAGACGCGCGGGATCGGTTTTGAGGTTAGGCTAGTTTTATAAGAGCGAGCGAAGCGAGCGAGAAGCTACATCAATTCCCGCGCTATAGTTATATATCAAATGTTCTTTACTAACAATTCTCACCGATCGAAAGAAAGTTTCTGATTTGATAGAAGAATAACAGATATGTTTCGCTAGGTACGCGATTCGTGCTGATCGATGTATCTCGATGATGTTTTTGTTTTCGTTTTTGTTTTCGTTTTTGTTTTCGTTTTTGTTTTCGTTTTTGTTTTCGTTTTTGTTTTCGTTTTTGTTTTCGTTTTTGTTTTCGTTTTTGTTTTCGTTTTTGTTTTCGTTTTTGTTTTCTTTTTTGTTTTCGTTTTTGTTTTCGTTTTTGTTTTCGTTTTTGTTTTCGTTTTTGTTTTTGTTTTCCTTTTCGTTTTTGTTTGTGTTTTTGTTTTCGTTTTTGTTTTCGTTTTTGTTTTCGTTTTTGTTTTCGTTTTTGTTTTCGTTTTTGATTTCGTTTTTGTTTTCGTTTTTGTTTTCGTTTTTGTTTTCGTTTTTGTTTTCGTTTTTGTTTTCGTTTTTGTTTTCGTTTTTGTTTTCGTGTTTGTTTTCGTTTTTGTTTTCGTTTTCGTTTTTGTTTTTGTTTTTGTTTTTGATTTTGTTTTTGTTTTTGTCCTTGTTTCTGTCCTTGTCTTTGTCTTAATTGGTTTTTGTTTGTACGAGACTAAGTCCAGCGGCATAATGCTCTTCGATCCCACACGACCAAGTCCAGCGGCGTGTCGCTCCTAGGGCTGTTGCGAATACTTAAAAGTCCCTACGGTCAAAATCATTGGGTTGCGACTCACCTTTACGAGTTGCTCGCTCGCTGCGCTCGCTCGGAATGTTATAGCCTTACCTAAAACCAATCCACCTTGCGTTCGTTTTTCGAAAAGACCGCGATTTTCCGATAATTTACAGACGCGCGGGATCGGTTTTGAGGTTAGGCTAGTTTTATAAGAGCGAGCGAAGCGAGCGAGAAGCTACATCAATTCCCGCGCTATAGTTATATATCAAATGTTCTTTACTAACAATTCTCACCGATCGAAAGAAAGTTTCTGATTTGATAGAAGAATAACAGATATGTTTCGCTAGGTACGCGATTCGTGCTGATCGATGTATCTCGATGATGTTTTTGTTTTCGTTTTTGTTTTCGTTTTTGTTTTCGTTTTTGTTTTCGTTTTTGTTTTCGTTTTTGTTTTCGTTTTTGTTTTCGTTTTTGTTTTCGTTTTTGATTTCGTTTTTGTTTTCGTTTTTGTTTTCGTGTTTGTTTTCGTTTTTGTTTTCGTTTTTGTTTTCTTTTTTGTTTTCGTTTTTGTTTTCGTTTTTGTTTTCGTTTTTGTTTTCGTTTTTGTTTTCGTTTTTGTTTTCGTTTTTGTTTTCGTTTTTGTTTTCGTTTTTGTTTTCGTTTTTGATTTCGTTTTTGTTTTCGTTTTTGTTTTCGTTTTTGTTTTCGTTTTTGTTTTCGTTTTTGTTTTCGTTTTTGTTTTCGTTTTTGTTTTCGTTTTTGTTTTCGTTTTTGTTTTCGTTTTTGTTTTCGTTTTTGTTTTTGTTTTCGTTTTTGTTTTTGTTTTTGTCCTTGTTTCTGTCCTTGTCTTTGTCTTAATTGGTTTTTGTTTGTACGAGACTAAGTCCAGCGGCATAATGCTCTTCGGTCGCACACGACCAAGTCCAGCGGCGTGTCGCTCCTAGGGCTGTTGCGAATACTTAAAAGTCCCTACGGTCAAAATCATTGGGTTGCGACTCACCTTTACGAGTTGCTCGCTCGCTGCGCTCGCTCGGAATGTTATAGCCTTACCTAAAACCAATCCACCTTGCGTTCGTTTTTCGAAAAGACCGCGATTTTCCGATAATTTACAGACGCGCGGGATCGGTTTTGAGGTTAGGCTAGTTTTATAAGAGCGAGCGAAGCGAGCGAGAAGCTACATCAATTCCCGCGCTATAGTTATATATCAAATGTTCTTTACTAACAATTCTCACCGATCGAAAGAAAGTTTCTGATTTGATAGAAGAATAACAGATATGTTTCGCTAGGTACGCGATTCGTGCTGATCGATGTATCTCGATGATGTTGTTGTTTTCGTTTTTGTTTTCGTTTTTGTTTTCGTTTTTGTTTTCGTTTTTGATTTCGTTTTTGTTTTCGTTTTTGTTTTCGTTTTTGTTTTCGTTTTTGTTTTCGTTTTTGTTTTCGTTTTTGTTTTCGTTTTTGTTTTCGTTTTTGTTTTCGTTTTTGTTTTCGTTTTCGTTTTCGTTTTTGTTTTCGTTTTTGTTTTCGTTTTTGTTTTCGTTTTTGTTTTCGTTTTTGTTTTCGTTTTTGTTTTTGTTTTCGTTTTTGTTTTCGTTTTTGTTTTCGTTTTTGTTATCGTTTTTGTTTTCGTTTTTGTTTTCGTTTTTGTTTTTGTTTTCGTTTTTGTTTTCGTTTTTGTTTTTGTTTTCCTTTTCGTTTTTGTTTGTGTTTTTGTTTTCGTTTTTGTTTTCGTTTTTGTTTTCGTTTTTGTTTTCGTTTTTGTTTTCGTTTTTGTTTTCGTGTTTGTTTTCGTTTTTGTTTTCGTTTTTGTTTTCGTTTTTGTTTTTGTTTTCGTTTTTGTTTTCGTTTTTGTTTTTGTTTTCCTTTTCGTTTTTGTTTGTGTTTTTGTTTTTGTCCTTGTTTCTGTCCTTGTCTTTGTCTTAATTGGTTTTTGTTTGTACGTGACTAAGTCCAGCGGCATAATGCTCTTCGATCGCACACGACCAAGTCCAGCGGCGTGTCGCTCCTAGGGCTGTTGCGAATACTTAAAAGTCCCTACGGTCAAAATCATTGGGTTGCGACTCACCTTTACGAGTTGCTCGCTCGCTGCGCTCGCTCGGAATGTTATAGCCTTACCTAAAACCAATCCACCTTGCGTTCGTTTTTCGAAAAGACCGCGATTTTCCGATAATTTACAGACGCGCGGTATCGGTTTTGAGGTTAGGCTAGTTTTATAAGAGCGAGCGAAGCGAGCGAGAAGCTACATCAATTCCCGCGCTATAGTTATATATCAAATGTTCTTTACTAACAATTCTCACCGATCGAAAGAAAGTTTCTGATTTGATAGAAGAATAACAGATATGTTTCGCTAGGTACGCGATTCGTGCTGATCGATGTATCTCGATGATGTTTTTGTTTTCGTTTTTGTTTTCGTTTTTGTTTTCGTTTTTGTTTTCGTTTTTGTTTTTGTTTTCGTTTTTGTTTTCGTTTTTGTTTTCGTTTTTGTTTTCGTTTTTGTTTTCGTTTTTGTTTTCGTTTTTGTTTTTGTTTTCGTTTTTGTTTTCGTTTTTGTTTTCGTTTTTGTTTTCGTTTTTGTTTTCGTTTTTGTTTTCGTTTTTGTTTTCGTTTTTGTTTTTGTTTTCGTTTTTGTTTTCGTTTTTGTTTTTGTTTTCCTTTTCGTTTTTGTTTGTGTTTTTGTTTTCGTTTTTGTTTTCGTTTTTGTTTTCGTTTTTGTTTTCGTTTTTGTTTTCGTTTTTGTTTTCGTTTTTGTTTTCGTGTTTGTTTTCGTTTTTGTTTTCGTTTTTGTTTTCGTTTTTGTTTTTGTTTTCGTTTTTGTTTTCGTTTTTGTTTTTGTTTTCCTTTTCGTTTTTGTTTGTGTTTTTGTTTTTGTCCTTGTTTCTGTCCTTGTCTTTGTCTTAATTGGTTTTTGTTTGTACGAGACTAAGTCCAGCGGCATAATGCTCTTCGATCGCACACGACCAAGTCCAGCGGCGTGTCGCTCCTAGGGCTGTTGCGAATACTTAAAAGTCCCTACGGTCAAAATCATTGGGTTGCGACTCACCTTTACGAGTTGCTCGCTCGCTGCGCTCGCTCGGAATGTTATAGCCTTACCTAAAACCAATCCACCTTGCGTTCGTTTTTCGAAAAGACCGCGATTTTCCGATAATTTACAGACGCGCGGGATCGGTTTTGAGGTTAGGCTAGTTTTATAAGAGCGAGCGAAGCGAGCGAGAAGCTACATCAATTCCCGCGCTATAGTTATATATCAAATGTTCTTTACTAACAATTCTCACCGATCGAAAGAAAGTTTCTGATTTGATAGAAGAATAACAGATATGTTTCGCTAGGTACGCGATTCGTGCTGATCGATGTATCTCGATGATGTTTTTGTTTTCGTTTTTGTTTTCGTTTTTGTTTTCGTTTTTGTTTTCGTTTTTGTTTTCGTTTTTGTTTTCGTTTTTGTTTTCGTTTTTGTTTTCGTTTTTGTTTTCGTTTTTGTTTTCGTTTTTGTTTTCTTTTTTGTTTTCGTTTTTGTTTTCGTTTTTGTTTTCGTTTTTGTTTTCGTTTTTGTTTTCGTTTTTGTTTTCGTTTTTGTTTTCGTTTTTGTTTTTGTTTTTGTTTTCGTTTTTGTTTTCGTTTTTGTTTTCGTTTTTGTTTTCGTTTTTGTTTTCGTTTTTGTTTTCGTTTTTGTTTTCGTTTTTGTTTTCTTTTTTGTTTTCGTTTTTGTTTTCTTTTTTGTTTTCGTTTTTGTTTTCGTTTTTGTTTTCGTTTTTGTTTTCGTTTTTGTTTTCGTTTTTGTTTTCGTTTTTGTTTTCGTTTTTGTTTTCGTTTTTGTTTTTGTTTTCGTTTTTGTTTTCGTTTTTGTTTTCGTTTTTGTTTTCGTTTTTGTTTTCGTTTTTGTTTTCGTTTTTGTTTTCGTTTTTGTTTTCGTTTTTGTTTTCGTTTTCGTTTTCGTTTTCGTTTTTGTTTTCTTTTTTGTTTTCGTTTTTGTTTTCTTTTTTGTTTTCGTTTTTGTTTTCGTTTTTGTTTTCGTTTTTGTTTTCGTTTTTGTTTTCGTTTGTGTTTTCGTTTTTGTTTTCGTTTTTGTTTTCGTTTTTGTTTTCGTTTTTGATTTCGTTTTTGTTTTCGTTTTTGTTTTCGTTTTTGTTTTCGTGTTTGTTTTCGTTTTTGTTTTCGTTTTTGTTTTCGTTTTTGTTTTTGTTTTCGTTTTTGTTTTCGTTTTTGTTTTTGTTTTCCTTTTCGTTTTTGTTTGTGTTTTTGTTTTTGTCCTTGTTTCTGTCCTTGTCTTTGTCTTAATTGGTTTTTGTTTGTACGAGACTAAGTCCAGCGGCATAATGCTCTTCGATCGCACACGACCAAGTCCAGCGGCGTGTCGCTCCTAGGGCTGTTGCGAATACTTAAAAGTCCCTACGGTCAAAATCATTGGGTTGCGACTCACCTTTACGAGTTGCTCGCTCGCTGCGCTCGCTCGGAATGTTATAGCCTTACCTAAAACCAATCCACCTTGCGTTCGTTTTTCGAAAAGACCGCGATTTTCCGATAATTTACAGACGCGCGGGATCGGTTTTGAGGTTAGGCTAGTTTTATAAGAGCGAGCGAAGCGAGCGAGAAGCTACATCAATTCCCGCGCTATAGTTATATATCAAATGTTCTTTACTAACAATTCTCACCGATCGAAAGAAAGTTTCTGATTTGATAGAAGAATAACAGATATGTTTCGCTAGGTACGCGATTCGTGCTGATCGATGTATCTCGATGATGTTTTTGTTTTCGTTTTTGTTTTCGTTTTTGTTTTCGTTTTTGTTTTCGTTTTTGTTTTCGTTTTTGTTTTCGTTTTTGTTTTCGTTTTTGTTTTCGTTTTTGTTTTCGTTTTTGTTTTCGTTTTTGTTTTCGTTTTCGTTTTCGTTTTTGTTTTCTTTTTTGTTTTCGTTTTTGTTTTCTTTTTTGTTTTCGTTTTTGTTTTCGTTTTTGTTTTCGTTTTTGTTTTCGTTTTTGTTTTCGTTTTTGTTTTCGTTTTTGTTTTCGTTTTTGTTTTCGTTTTTGTTTTCGTTTTTGATTTCGTTTTTGTTTTCGTTTTTGTTTTCGTTTTTGTTTTCGTTTTTGTTTTCGTTTTTGTTTTCGTTTTTGTTTTCGTTTTTGTTTTCGTGTTTGTTTTCGTTTTTGTTTTCGTTTTTGTTTTCGTTTTTGTTTTTGTTTTCGTTTTTGTTTTTGTTTTTGTCCTTGTTTCTGTCCTTGTCTTTGTCTTAATTGGTTTTTGTTTGTACGAGACTAAGTCCAGCGGCATAATGCTCTTCGATCGCACACGACCAAGTCCAGCGGCGTGTCGCTCCTAGGGCTGTTGCGAATACTTAAAAGTCCCTACGGTCAAAATCATTGGGTTGCGACTCACCTTTACGAGTTGCTCGCTCGCTGCGCTCGCTCGGAATGTTATAGCCTTACCTAAAACCAATCCACCTTGCGTTCGTTTTTCGAAAAGACCGCGATTTTCCGATAATTTACAGACGCGCGGGATCGGTTTTGAGGTTAGGCTAGTTTTATAAGAGCGAGCGAAGCGAGCGAGAAGCTACATCAATTCCCGCGCTATAGTTATATATCAAATGTTCTTTACTAACAATTCTCACCGATCGAAAGAAAGTTTCTGATTTGATAGAAGAATAACAGATATGTTTCGCTAGGTACGCGATTCGTGCTGATCGATGTATCTCGATGATGTTTTTGTTTTCGTTTTTGTTTTCTTTTTTGTTTTCGTTTTTGTTTTCGTTTTTGTTTTCTTTTTTGTTTTCGTTTTTGTTTTCGTTTTTGTTTTCGTTTTTGTTTTCGTTTTTGTTTTCGTTTTTGTTTTCGTTTTTGTTTTCGTTTTTGTTTTCGTTTTTGTTTTTGTTTTCGTTTTTGTTTTCGTTTTTGTTTTTGTTTTCCTTTTCGTTTTTGTTTGTGTTTTTGTTTTCGTTTTTGTTTTCGTTTTTGTTTTCGTTTTTGTTTTCTTTTTTGTTTTCGTTTTTGTTTTCGTTTTTGTTTTCGTGTTTGTTTTCGTTTTTGTTTTCGTTTTTGTTTTCGTTTTTGTTTTTGTTTTCGTTTTTGTTTTCGTTTTTG
>NW_026869737.1:1110000-1140000 GCF_905332965.1 Bombus pascuorum | reverse complement strand
CGTTTTTGTTTTTGTTTTCGTTTTTGTTTTCGTTTTTGTTTTCGTTTTTGTTTTTGTTTTCGTTTTTGTTTTCGTTTTTGTTTTCGTTTTTGTTTTCGTTTTTGTTTTCGTTTTTGTTTTCGTTTTTGTTTTTGTTTTCGTTTTTGTTTTCGTTTTTGTTTTTGTTTTCCTTTTCGTTTTTGTTTGTGTTTTTGTTTTCGTTTTTGTTTTCGTTTTTGTTTTCGTTTTTGTTTTCGTTTTTGTTTTCGTTTTTGTTTTCGTTTTGGTTTTCGTGTTTGTTTTCGTTTTTGTTTTCGTTTATGTTTTTGTTTTCGTTTTTGTTTTCGTTTTTGTTTTTGTTTTCCTTTTCGTTTTTGTTTGTGTTTTTGTTTTTGTCCTTGTTTCTGTCCTTGTCTTTGTCTTAATTGGTTTTTGTTTGTACGAGACTAAGTCCAGCGGCATAATGCTCTTCGATCGCACACGACCAAGTCCAGCGGCGTGTCGCTCCTAGGGCTGTTGCGAATACTTAAAAGTCCCTACGGTCAAAATCATTGGGTTGCGACTCACCTTTACGAGTTGCTCGCTCGCTGCGCTCGCTCGGAATGTTATAGCCTTACCTAAAACCAATCCACCTTGCGTTCGTTTTTCGAAAAGACCGCGATTTTCCGATAATTTACAGACGCGCGGGATCGGTTTTGAGGTTAGGCTAGTTTTATAAGAGCGAGCGAAGCGAGCGAGAAGCTACATCAATTCCCGCGCTATAGTTATATATCAAATGTTCTTTACTAACAATTCTCACCGATCGAAAGAAAGTTTCTGATTTGATAGAAGAATAACAGATATGTTTCGCTAGGTACGCGATTCGTGCTGATCGATGTATCTCGATGATGTTTTTGTTTTCGTTTTTGTTTTCGTTTTTGTTTTCGTTTTTGTTTTCGTTTTTGTTTTCGTTTTTGTTTTCGTTTTTATTTTCGTTTTTGTTTTCGTTTTTGTTTTCGTTTTTGTTTTCGTTTTTGTTTTCGTTTTTGTTTTCGTGTTTGTTTTCGTTTTTGTTTTCGTTTTCGTTTTCGTTTTTGTTTTCTTTTTTGTTTTCGTTTTTGTTTTCGTTTTTGTTTTCGTTTTTGTTTTCGTTTTTGTTTTCGTTTTTGTTTTCGTTTTTGTTTTCGTTTTTGTTTTCGTTTTTGTTTTCGTTTTTGATTTCGTTTTTGTTTTCGTTTTTGTTTTCGTTTTTGTTTTCGTTTTTGTTTTCGTTTTTGTTTTCGTTTTTGTTTTCGTTTTTGTTTTCGTTTTTGTTTTCGTGTTTGTTTTCGTTTTTGTTTTCGTTTTTGTTTTCGTTTTTGTTTTTGTTTTCGTTTTTGTTTTTGTTTTTGTCCTTGTTTCTGTCCTTGTCTTTGTCTTAATTGGTTTTTGTTTGTACGAGACTAAGTCCAGCGGCATAATGCTCTTCGATCGCACACGACCAAGTCCAGCGGCGTGTCGCTCCTAGGGCTGTTGCGAATACTTAAAAGTCCCTACGGTCAAAATTATTGGGTTGCGACTCACCTTTACGAGTTGCTCGCTCGCTGCGCTCGCTCGGAATGTTATAGCCTTACCTAAAACCAATCCACCTTGCGTTCGTTTTTCGAAAAGACCGCGATTTTCCGATAATTTACAGACGCGCGGGATCGGTTTTGAGGTTAGGCTAGTTTTATAAGAGCGAGCGAAGCGAGCGAGAAGCTACATCAATTCCCGCGCTATAGTTATATATCAAATGTTCTTTACTAACAATTCTCACCGATCGAAAGAAAGTTTCTGATTTGATAGAAGAATAACAGATATGTTTCGCTAGGTACGCGATTCGTGCTGATCGATGTATCTCGATGATGTTTTTGTTTTCGTTTTTGTTTTCGTTTTTGTTTTCGTTTTTGTTTTCGTTTTTCTTTTCGTGTTTGTTTTCGTTTTTGTTTTCGTTTTTGTTTTCGTTTTTGTTTTCTTTTTTGTTTTCGTTTTTGTTTTCGTTTTTGTTTTCTTTTTTGTTTTCGTTTTTGTTTTCGTTTTTGTTTTCGTTTTTGTTTTCGTTTTTGTTTTCGTTTTTGTTTTCGTTTTTGTTTTCGTTTTTGTTTTCGTTTTTGTTTTCGTTTTTGATTTCGTTTTTGTTTTCGTTTTTGTTTTCGTTTTTGTTTTCGTTTTTGTTTTCGTTTTTGTTTTTGTTTTCGTTTTTGTTTTCGTTTTTGTTTTCGTTTTTGTTTTCGTTTTTGTTTTCGTTTTTGTTTTCGTTTTTGTTTTCGTTTTTGTTTTCGTTTTTGTTTTCGTTTTTGTTTTTGTTTTCGTTTTTGTTTTTGTTTTTGTCCTTGTTTCTGTCCTTGTCTTTGTCTTAATTGGTTTTTGTTTGTACGAGACTAAGTCCAGCGGCATAATGCTCTTCGATCGCACACGACCAAGTCCAGCGGCGTGTCGCTCCTAGGGCTGTTGCGAATACTTAAAAGTCCCTACGGTCAAAATCATTGGGTTGCGACTCACCTTTACGAGTTGCTCGCTCGCTGCGCTCGCTCGGAATGTTATAGCCTTACCTAAAACCAATCCACCTTGCGTTCGTTTTTCGAAAAGACCGCGATTTTCCGATAATTTACAGACGCGCGGGATCGGTTTTGAGGTTAGGCTAGTTTTATAAGAGCGAGCGAAGCGAGCGAGAAGCTACATCAATTCCCGCGCTATAGTTATATATCAAATGTTCTTTACTAACAATTCTCACCGATCGAAAGAAAGTTTCTGATTTGATAGAAGAATAACAGATATGTTTCGCTAGGTATGCGATTCGTGCTGATCGATGTATCTCGATGATGTTTTTGTTTTCGTTTTTGTTTTCGTTTTTGTTTTCGTTTTTGTTTTCGTTTTTGTTTTCGTTTTTGTTTTCGTTTTTGTTTTCGTTTTTGTTTTCGTTTTTGTTTTCGTTTTTGTTTTCGTTTTTGTTTTCGTTTTTGTTTTCGTTTTTGTTTTTGATTTTGTTTTTGTTTTTGTCCTTGTTTCTGTCCTTGTCTTTGTCTTAATTGGTTTTTGTTTGTACGAGACTAAGTCCAGCGGCATAATGCTCTTCGATCCCACACGACCAAGTCCAGCGGCGTGTCGCTCCTAGGGCTGTTGCGAATACTTAAAAGTCCCTACGGTCAAAATCATTGGGTTGCGACTCACCTTTACGAGTTGCTCGCTCGCTGCGCTCGCTCGGAATGTTATAGCCTTACCTAAAACCAATCCACCTTGCGTTCGTTTTTCGAAAAGACCGCGATTTTCCGATAATTTACAGACGCGCGGGATCGGTTTTGAGGTTAGGCTAGTTTTATAAGAGCGAGCGAAGCGAGCGAGAAGCTACATCAATTCCCGCGCTATAGTTATATATCAAATGTTCTTTACTAACAATTCTCACCGATCGAAAGAAAGTTTCTGATTTGATAGAAGAATAACAGATATGTTTCGCTAGGTACGCGATTCGTGCTGATCGATGTATCTCGATGATGTTGTTGTTTTCGTTTTTGTTTTCGTTTTTGTTTTCGTTTTTGTTTTCGTTTTTGATTTCGTTTTTGTTTTCGTTTTTGTTTTCGTTTTTGTTTTCGTTTTTGTTTTCGTTTTTGTTTTCGTTTTTGTTTTCGTTTTTGTTTTCGTGTTTGTTTTCGTTTTTGTTTTCGTTTTCGTTTTCGTTTTTGTTTTCTTTTTTGTTTTCGTTTTTGTTTTCGTTTTTGTTTTCGTTTTTGTTTTCGTTTTTGTTTTCGTTTTTGTTTTCGTTTTTGTTTTCGTTTTTGTTTTCGTTTTTGTTTTCGTTTTTGATTTCGTTTTTGTTTTCGTTTTTGTTTTCGTTTTTGTTTTCGTTTTTGTTTTCGTTTTTGTTTTCGTTTTTGTTTTCGTTTTTGTTTTCGTGTTTGTTTTCGTTTTTGTTTTCGTTTTTGTTTTCGTTTTTGTTTTTGTTTTCGTTTTTGTTTTTGTTTTTGTCCTTGTTTCTGTCCTTGTCTTTGTCTTAATTGGTTTTTGTTTGTACGAGACTAAGTCCAGCGGCATAATGCTCTTCGATCGCACACGACCAAGTCCAGCGGCGTGTCGCTCCTAGGGCTGTTGCGAATACTTAAAAGTCCCTACGGTCAAAATCATTGGGTTGCGACTCACCTTTACGAGTTGCTCGCTCGCTGCGCTCGCTCGGAATGTTATAGCTTTACCTAAAACCAATCCACCTTGCGTTCGCTTTTCGAAAAGACCGCGATTTTCCGATAATTTACAGACGCGCGGGATCGGTTTTGAGGTTAGGCTAGTTTTATAAGAGCGAGCGAAGCGAGCGAGAAGCTACATCAATTCCCGCGCTATAGTTATATATCAAATGTTCTTTACTAACAATTCTCACCGATCGAAAGAAAGTTTCTGATTTGATAGAAGAATAACAGATATGTTTCGCTAGGTACGCGATTCGTGCTGATCGATGTATCTCGATGATGTTTTTGTTTTCGTTTTTGTTTTCGTTTTTGTTTTCGTTTTTGTTTTCGTTTTTCTTTTCGTGTTTGTTTTCGTTTTTGTTTTCGTTTTTGTTTTCTTTTTTGTTTTCGTTTTTGTTTTCGTTTTTGTTTTCTTTTTTGTTTTCGTTTTTGTTTTCGTTTTTGTTTTCGTTTTTGTTTTCGTTTTTGTTTTCGTTTTTGTTTTCGTTTTTGTTTTCGTTTTTGTTTTCGTTTTTGTTTTCGTTTTTGTTTTCGTTTTTGTTTTCGTTTTTGTTTTCGTTTTTGATTTCGTTTTTGTTTTCGTTTTTGTTTTCGTTTTTGTTTTCGTTTTTGTTTTCGTTTTTGTTTTCGTTTTTGTTTTCGTTTTTGTTTCCGTGTTTGTTTTCGTTTTTGTTTTCGTTTTTGTTTTCGTTTTTGTTTTTGTTTTCGTTTTTGTTTTTGTTTTTGTCCTTGTTTCTGTCCTTGTCTTTGTCTTAATTGGTTTTTGTTTGTACGAGACTAAGTCCAGCGGCATAATGCTCTTCGATCGCACACGACCAAGTCCAGCGGCGTGTCGCTCCTAGGGCTGTTGCGAATACTTAAAAGTCCCTACGGTCAAAATCATTGGGTTGCGACTCACCTTTACGAGTTGCTCGCTCGCTGCGCTCGCTCGGAATGTTATAGCCTTACCTAAAACCAATCCACCTTGCGTTCGTTTTTCGAAAAGACCGCGATTTTCCGATAATTTACAGACGCGCGGGATCGGTTTTGAGGTTAGGCTAGTTTTATAAGAGCGAGCGAAGCGAGCGAGAAGCTACATCAATTCCCGCGCTATAGTTATATATCAAATGTTCTTTACTAACAATTCTCACCGATCGAAAGAAAGTTTCTGATTTGATAGAAGAATAACAGATATGTTTCGCTAGGTACGCGATTCGTGCTGATCGATGTATCTCGATGATGTTTTTGTTTTCGTTTTTGTTTTCGTTTTTGTTTTCGTTTTTGTTTTCGTTTTTGTTTTCGTTTTTGTTTTCGTTTTTGTTTTCGTTTTTGTTTTCGTTTTTGTTTTCGTTTTTGTTTTCGTTTTTGTTTTCGTTTTTGTTTTCGTTTTTGTTTTCGTGTTTGTTTTCGTTTTTGTTTTCGTTTTCGTTTTCGTTTTTGTTTTCTTTTTTGTTTTCGTTTTTGTTTTCGTTTTTGTTTTCGTTTTTGTTTTCGTTTTTGTTTTCGTTTTTGTTTTCGTTTTTGTTTTCGTTTTTGTTTTCGTTTTTGTTTTCGTTTTTGATTTCGTTTTTGTTTTCGTTTTTGTTTTCGTTTTTGTTTTCGTTTTTGTTTTCGTTTTTGTTTTCGTTTTTGTTTTCGTTTTTGTTTTCGTTTTTGTTTTCGTTTTTGTTTTTGTTTTCCTTTTCGTTTTTGTTTGTGTTTTTGTTTTTGTCCTTGTTTCTGTCCTTGTCGTTGTCTTAATTGGTTTTTGTTTGTACGAGACTAAGTCCAGCGGCATAATGCTCTTCGATCGCACACGACCAAGTCCAGCGGCGTGTCGCTCCTAGGGCTGTTGCGAATACTTAAAAGTCCCTACGGTCAAAATCATTGGGTTGCGACTCACCTTTACGAGTTGCTCGCTCGCTGCGCTCGCTCGGAATGTTATAGCCTTACCTAAAACCAATCCATCTTGCGTTCGTTTTTCGAAATGACCGCGATTTTCCGATAATTTACAGACGCGCGGGATCGGTTTTGAGGTTAGGCTAGTTTTATAAGAGCGAGCGAAGCGAGCGAGAAGCTACATCAATTCCCGCGCTATAGATATATATCAAATGTTCTTTACTAACAATTCTCACCGATCGAAAGAAAGTTTCTGATTTGATAGAAGAATAACAGATATGTTTCGCTAGGTACGCGATTCGTGCTGATCGATGTATCTCGATGATGTTGTTGTTTTCGTTTTTGTTTTCGTTTTTGTTTTCGTTTTTGTTTTCGTTTTTGATTTCGTTTTTGTTTTCGTTTTTGTTTTCGTTTTTGTTTTCGTTTTTGTTTTCGTTTTTGTTTTCGTTTTTGTTTTCGTTTTTGTTTTCGTGTTTGTTTTCGTTTTTGTTTTCGTTTTCGTTTTCGTTTTTGTTTTCTTTTTTGTTTTCGTTTTTGTTTTCGTTTTTGTTTTCGTTTTTGTTTTCGTTTTTGTTTTCGTTTTTGTTTTCGTTTTTGTTTTCGTTTTTGTTTTCGTTTTTGTTTTCGTTTTTGTTTTCGTTTTTGATTTCGTTTTTGTTTTCGTTTTTGTTTTCGTTTTTGTTTTCGTTTTTGTTTTCGTTTTTGTTTTCG
Source organism: Bombus pascuorum (assembly GCF_905332965.1). NCBI lineage: Eukaryota > Metazoa > Arthropoda > Insecta > Hymenoptera > Apidae > Bombus > Bombus pascuorum. Next base: position 1,133,281 of record NW_026869737.1, on the reverse strand, counting down.
TTTTTGTTTTTGTTTTTGTTTTCGTGTTTGTTTTCGTTTTTGTTTTCGTTTTTGTTTTCGTTTTTGTTTTTGTTTTCGTTTTTGTTTTTGTTTTTGTCCTTGTTTCTGTCCTTGTCTTTGTCTTAATTGGTTTTTGTTTGTACGAGACTAAGTCCAGCGGCATAATGCTCTTCGATCGCACACGACCAAGTCCAGCGGCGTGTCGCTCCTAGGGCTGTTGCGAATACTTAAAAGTCCCTACGGTCAAAATCATTGGGTTGCGACTCACCTTTACGAGTTGCTCGCTCGCTGCGCTCGCTCGGAATGTTATAGCCTTACCTAAAACCAATCCACCTTGCGTTCGTTTTTCGAAAAGACCGCGATTTTCCGATAATTTACAGACGCGCGGGATCGGTTTTGAGGTTAGGCTAGTTTTATAAGAGCGAGCGAAGCGAGCGAGAAGCTACATCAATTCCCGCGCTATAGTTATATATCAAATGTTCTTTACTAACAATTCTCACCGATCGAAAGAAAGTTTCTGATTTGATAGAAGAATAACAGATATGTTTCGCTAGGTACGCGATTCGTGCTGATCGATGTATCTCGATGATGTTGTTGTTTTCGTTTTTGTTTTCGTTTTTGTTTTCGTTTTTGTTTTTGTTTTCGTTTTTGTTTTCGTTTTTGTTTTCGTTTTTGTTTTTGTTTTCGTTTTTGTTTTTGTTTTTGTTTTTGTCCTTGTTTCTGTCCTTGTCTTTGTCTTAATTGGTTTTTGTTTGTACGAGACTAAGTCCAGCGGCATAATGCTCTTCGATCCCACACGACCAAGTCCAGCGGCGTGTCGCTCCTAGGGCTGTTGCGAATACTTAAAAGTCCCTACGGTCAAAATCATTGGGTTGCGACTCACCTTTACGAGTTGCTCGCTCGCTGCGCTCGCTCGGAATGTTATAGCCTTACCTAAAACCAATCCACCTTGCGTTCGTTTTTCGAAAAGACCACGATTTTCCGATAATTTACAGACGCGCGGGATCGGTTTTGAGGTTAGGCTAGTTTTATAAGAGCGAGCGAAGCGAGCGAGAAGCTACATCAATTCCCGCGCTATAGTTATATATCAAATGTTCTTTACTAACAATTCTCACCGATCGAAAGAAAGTTTCTGATTTGATAGAAGAATAACAGTTATGTTTCGCTAGGTACGCGATTCGTGCTGATCGATGTATCTCGATGATGTTTTTGTTTTCGTTTTTGTTTTCGTTTTTGTTTTCGTTTTTGTTTTCGTTTTTGTTTTCGTTTTTGTTTTCGTTTTTGTTTTCGTTTTTGTTTTCGTTTTTGTTTTCGTTTTTGTTTTCGTTTTTGTTTTCGTGTTTGTTTTCGTTTTTGTTTTCGTTTTCGTTTTCGTTTTTGTTTTCTTTTTTGTTTTCGTTTTTGTTTTCGTTTTTGTTTTCGTTTTTGTTTTCGTTTTTGTTTTCGTTTTTGTTTTCGTTTTTGTTTTCGTTTTTGTTTTCGTTTTTGTTTTCGTTTTTGTTTTCGTTTTTGTTTTCGTTTTTGTTTTCGTTTTTGTTTTCGTTTTTGTTTTCGTTTTTGTTTTCGTTTTTGTTTTCGTTTTTGTTTTCGTGTTTGTTTTCGTTTTTGTTTTCGTTTTTGTTTTCGTTTTTGTTTTTGTTTTCGTTTTTGTTTTTGTTTTTGTCCTTGTTTCTGTCCTTGTCTTTGTCTTAATTGGTTTTTGTTTGTACGAGACTAAGTCCAGCGGCATAATGCTCTTCGATCGCACACGACCAAGACCAGCGGCGTGTCGCTCCTAGGGCTGTTGCGAATACTTAAAAGTCCCTACGGTCAAAATCATTGGGTTGCGACTCACCTTTACGAGTTGCTCGCTCGCTGCGCTCGCTCGGAATGTTATAGCCTTACCTAAAACCAATCCACCTTGCGTTCGTTTTTCGAAAAGACCGCGATTTTCCGATAATTTACAGACGCGCGGGATCGGTTTTGAGGTTAGGCTAGTTTTATAAGAGCGAGCGAAGCGAGCGAGAAGCTACATCAATTCCCGCGCTATAGTTATATATCAAATGTTCTTTACTAACAATTCTCACCGATCGAAAGAAAGTTTCTGATTTGATAGAAGAATAACAGATATGTTTCGCTAGGTACGCGATTCGTGCTGATCGATGTATCTCGATGATGTTTTTGTTTTCGTTTTTGTTTTCGTTTTTGTTTTCGTTTTTCTTTTCGTGTTTGTTTTCGTTTTTGTTTTCGTTTTTGTTTTCGTTTTTGTTTTCGTTTTTGTTTTCGTTTTTGTTTTCGTTTTTGTTTTCGTTTTTGATTTCGTTTTTGTTTTCGTTTTTGTTTTCGTTTTTGTTTTCGTTTTTGTTTTCGTTTTCGTTTTTGTTTTTGTTTTCGTTTTTGTTTTCGTTTTTGTTTTTGTTTTCCTTTTCGTTTTTGTTTGTGTTTTTGTTTTCGTTTTTGTTTTCGTTTTTGTTTTCGTTTTTGTTTTCGTTTTTGTTTTCGTTTTTGTTTTCGTTTTTGTTTTCGTTTTTGTTTTCGTTTTTGTTTTCGTTTTTGTTTTCGTTTTTGTTTTCGTTTTTGTTTTCTTTTTTGTTTTCGTTTTTGTTTTCGTTTTTGTTTTCGTTTTTGTTTTCGTTTTTGTTTTCGTTTTTGTTTTCGTTTTTGTTTTCGTTTTTGTTTTCGTTTTTGTTTTCGTTTTTGATTTCGTTTTTGTTTTCGTTTTTGTTTTCGTTTTTGTTTTCGTTTTTGTTTTCGTTTTTGTTTTCGTTTTTGTTTTCGTTTTTGTTTTCGTGTTTGTTTTCGTTTTTGTTTTCGTTTTTGTTTTCGTTTTTGTTTTTGTTTTCGTTTTTGTTTTTGTTTTTGTCCTTGTTTCTGTCCTTGTCTTTGTCTTAATTGGTTTTTGTTTGTACGAGACTAAGTCCAGCGGCATAATGCTCTTCGATCGCACACGACCAAGTCCAGCGGCGTGTCGCTCCTAGGGCTGTTGCGAATACTTAAAAGTCCCTACGGTCAAAATCATTGGGTTGCGACTCACCTTTACGAGTTGCTCGCTCGCTGCGCTCGCTCGGAATGTTATAGCCTTACCTAAAACCAATCCACCTTGCGTTCGTTTTTCGAAAAGACCGCGATTTTCCGATAATTTACAGACGCGCGGGATCGGTTTTGAGGTTAGGCTAGTTTTATAAGAGCGAGCGAAGCGAGCGAGAAGCTACATCAATTCCCGCGCTATAGTTATATATCAAATGTTCTTTACTAACAATTCTCACCGATCGAAAGAAAGTTTCTGATTTGATAGAAGAATAACAGATATGTTTCGCTAGGTACGCGATTCGTGCTGATCGATGTATCTCGATGATGTTTTTGTTTTCGTTTTTGTTTTCGTTTTTGTTTTCGTTTTTGTTTTCGTTTTTCTTTTCGTGTTTGTTTTCGTTTTTGTTTTCGTTTTTGTTTTCTTTTTTGTTTTCGTTTTTGTTTTCGTTTTTGTTTTCTTTTTTGTTTTCGTTTTTGTTTTCTTTTTTGTTTTCGTTTTTGTTTTCGTTTTTGTTTTTGTTTTCGTTTTTGTTTTCGTTTTTGTTTTCGTTTTTGTTTTCGTTTTTGTTTTCGTTTTTGTTTTCGTTTTTGTTTTCGTTTTTGTTTTCGTTTTTGTTTTCGTTTTTGTTTTCATTTTTGTTTTCGTGTTTGTTTTCGTTTTTGTTTTCGTTTTTGTTTTCGTTTTTGTTTTCGTTTTTGTTTTCGTGTTTGTTTTCGTTTTTGTTTTCGTTTTCGTTTTCGTTTTTGTTTTCTTTTTTGTTTTCGTTTTTGATTTCTTTTTTGTTTTCGTTTTTGTTTTCGTTTTTGTTTTCGTTTTTGTTTTCGTTTTTGATTTCGTTTTTGTTTTCGTTTTTGTTTTCGTTTTTGTTTTCGTTTTTGTTTTCGTTTTTGTTTTCGTTTTTGTTTTCGTTTTTGTTTTCTTTTTTGTTTTCGTTTTTGTTTTCGTTTTTGTTTTCGTTTTTGTTTTCGTTTTTGTTTTCGTTTTTGTTTTCGTTTTTGTTTTCGTTTTTGTTTTCTTTTTTGTTTTCGTTTTTGTTTTCGTTTTTGTTTTCGTTTTTGTTTTCGTTTTTGTTTTCGTTTTTGTTTTCGTTTTTGTTTTCGTTTTTGTTTTCGTTTTTGTTTTCGTTTTTGTTTTCGTGTTTGTTTTCGTTTTTGTTTTCGTTTTTGTTTTCGTTTTTGTTTTTGTTTTCGTTTTTGTTTTTGTTTTTGTCCTTGTTTCTGTCCTTGTCTTTGTCTTAATTGGTTTTTGTTTGTACGAGACTAAGTCCAGTGGCATAATGCTCTTCGATCGCACACGACCAAGTCCAGCGGCGTGTCGCTCCTAGGGCTGTTGCGAATACTTAAAAGTCCCTACGGTCAAAATCATTGGGTTGCGACTCACCTTTACGAGTTGCTCGCTCGCTGCGCTCGCTCGGAATGTTATAGCCTTACCTAAAACCAATCCACCTTGCGTTCGTTTTTCGAAAAGACCGCGATTTTCCGATAATTTACAGACGCGCGGGATCGGTTTTGAGGTTAGGCTAGTTTTATAAGAGCGAGCGAAGCGAGCGAGAAGCTACATCAATTCCCGCGCTATAGTTATATATCAAATGTTCTTTACTAACAATTCTCACCGATCGAAAGAAAGTTTCTGATTTGATAGAAGAATAACAGATATGTTTCGCTAGGTACGCGATTCGTGCTGATCGATGTATTTCGATGATGTTTTTGTTTTCGTTTTTGTTTTCGTTTTTGTTTTCGTTTTTGTTTTCGTTTTTCTTTTCGTGTTTGTTTTCGTTTTTGTTTTCGTTTTTGTTTTCGTTTTTGTTTTCGTTTTTGTTTTCGTTTTTGTTTTCGTTTTTGTTTTTGTTTTCGTTTTCGTTTTTGTTTTCGTTTTTGTTTTCGTTTTTGTTTTCGTTTTTGTTTTCGTTTTTGTTTTCGTTTTTGTTTTCGTTTTTGTTTTCGTTTTTGTTTTCGTTTTTGTTTTTGTTTTCGTTTTTGTTTTCGTTTTTGTTTTCGTTTTTGTTTTCGTTTTTGTTTTCGTTTTTGTTTTCGTTTTTGTTTTCGTTTTTGTTTTCGTTTTTGTTTTCTTTTTTGTTTTCGTTTTTGTTTTCGTTTTTGTTTTCTTTTTTGTTTTCGTTTTTGTTTTCGTTTTTGTTTTCGTTTTTGTTTTCGTTTTTGTTTTCGTTTTTGATTTCGTTTTTGTTTTCGTTTTTGTTTTTGTTTTCCTTTTCGTTTTTGTTTGTGTTTTTGTTTTTGTCCTTGTTTCTGTCCTTGTCTTTGTCTTAATTGGTTTTTGTTTGTACGAGACTAAGTCCAGCGGCATAATGCTCTTCGATCGCACACGACCAAGTCCAGCGGCGTGTCGCTCCTAGGGCTGTTGCGAATACTTAAAAGTCCCTACGGTCAAAATCATTGGGTTGCGACTCACCTTTACGAGTTGCTCGCTCGCTGCGCTCGCTCGGAATGTTATAGCCTTACCTAAAACCAATCCACCTTGCGTTCGTTTTTCGAAAAGACCGCGATTTTCCGATAATTTACAGACGCGCGGGATCGGTTTTGAGGTTAGGCTAGTTTTATAAGAGCGAGCGAAGCGAGCGAGAAGCTACATCAATTCCCGCGCTATAGTTATATATCAAATGTTCTTTACTAACAATTCTCACCGATCGAAAGAAAGTTTCTGATTTGATAGAAGAATAACAGATATGTTTCGCTAGGTACGCGATTCGTGCTGATCGATGTATCTCGATGATGTTGTTGTTTTTGTTTTCCTTTTCGTTTTTGTTTGTGTTTTTGTTTTCGTTTTTGTTTTCGTTTTTGTTTTCGTTTTTGTTTTCGTTTTTGTTTTCGTTTTTGTTTTCGTTTTTGTTTTCGTGTTTGTTTTCGTTTTTGTTTTCGTTTTTGTTTTCGTTTTTGTTTTTGTTTTCGTTTTTGTTTTCGTTTTTGTTTTTGTTTTCCTTTTCGTTTTTGTTTGTGTTTTTGTTTTTGTCCTTGTTTCTGTCCTTGTCTTTGTCTTAATTGGTTTTTGTTTGTACGAGACTAAGTCCAGCGGCATAATGCTCTTCGATCGCACACGACCAAGTCCAGCGGCGTGTCGCTCCTAGGGCTGTTGCGAATACTTAAAAGTCCCTACGGTCAAAATCATTGGGTTGCGACTCACCTTTACGAGTTGCTCGCTCGCTGCGCTCGCTCGGAATGTTATAGCCTTACCTAAAACCAATCCACCTTGCGTTCGTTTTTCGAAAAGACCGCGATTTTCCGATAATTTACAGACGCGCGGGATCGGTTTTGAGGTTAGGCTAGTTTTATAAGAGCGAGCGAAGCGAGCGAGAAGCTACATCAATTCCCGCGCTATAGTTATATATCAAATGTTCTTTACTAACAATTCTCACCGATCGAAAGAAAGTTTCTGATTTGATAGAAGAATAACAGATATGTTTCGCTAGGTACGCGATTCGTGCTGATCGATGTATCTCGATGATGTTTTTGTTTTCGTTTTTGTTTTCGTTTTTGTTTTCGTTTTTGTTTTCGTTTTTGTTTTCGTTTTTGTTTTCGTTTTTGTTTTCGTTTTTGTTTTCGTTTTTGTTTTCGTTTTTGTTTTCGTTTTTGTTTTCGTTTTTGTTTTCGTTTTTGTTTTCGTTTTTGTTTTCGTTTTTGTTTTTGTTTTCGTTTTTGTTTTCGTTTTTGTTTTCGTTTTTGTTTTCGTTTTTGTTTTCGTTTTTGTTTTCGTTTTTGTTTTCGTTTTTGTTTTCGTGTTTGTTTTCGTTTTTGTTTTCGTTTTCGTTTTTGTTTTTGTTTTTGTTTTTGTTTTTGTTTTTGATTTTGTTTTTGTTTTTGTCCTTGTTTCTGTCCTTGTCTTTGTCTTAATTGGTTTTTGTTTGTACGAGACTAAGTCCAGCGGCATAATGCTCTTCGATCCCACACGACCAAGTCCAGCGGCGTGTCGCTCCTAGGGCTGTTGCGAATACTTAAAAGTCCCTACGGTCAAAATCATTGGGTTGCGACTCACCTTTACGAGTTGCTCGCTCGCTGCGCTCGCTCGGAATGTTATAGCCTTACCTAAAACCAATCCACCTTGCGTTCGTTTTTCGAAAAGACCGCGATTTTCCGATAATTTACAGACGCGCGGGATCGGTTTTGAGGTTAGGCTAGTTTTATAAGAGCGAGCGAAGCGAGCGAGAAGCTACATCAATTCCCGCGCTATAGTTATATATCAAATGTTCTTTACTAACAATTCTCACCGATCGAAAGAAAGTTTCTGATTTGATAGAAGAATAACAGATATGTTTCGCTAGGTACGCGATTCGTGCTGATCGATGTATCTCGATGATGTTTTTGTTTTCGTTTTTGTTTTCGTTTTTGTTTTCGTTTTTGTTTTCGTTTTTGTTTTCGTTTTTGTTTTCGTTTTTGTTTTCGTTTTTGTTTTCGTTTTTGTTTTCGTGTTTGTTTTCGTTTTTGTTTTCGTTTTCGTTTTCGTTTTTGTTTTCTTTTTTGTTTTCGTTTTTGTTTTCGTTTTTGTTTTCGTTTTTGTTTTCGTTTTTGTTTTCCTTTTTGTTTTCGTTTTTGTTTTCGTTTTTGTTTTCGTTTTTGTTTTTGTTTTCCTTTTCGTTTTTGTTTGTGTTTTTGTTTTCGTTTTTGTTTTCGTTTTTGTTTTCGTTTTTGATTTCGTTTTTGTTTTCGTTTTTGTTTTCGTTTTTGTTTTCATTTTTGTTTTCGTTTTTGTTTTCGTTTTTGTTTTCGTTTTTGTTTTTGTTTTCGTTTTTGTTTTCGTTTTTGTTTTTGTTTTCCTTTTCGTTTTTGTTTTTGTTTTTGTTTTTGTCCTTGTTTCTGTCCTTGTCTTTGTCTTAATTGGTTTTTGTTTGTACGAGACTAAGTCCAGCGGCATAATGCTCTTCGATCGCACACGACCAAGTCCAGCGGCGTGTCGCTCCTAGGGCTGTTGCGAATACTTAAAAGTCCCTACGGTCAAAATCATTGGGTTGCGACTCACCTTTACGAGTTGCTCGCTCGCTGCGCTCGCTCGGAATGTTATAGCCTTACCTAAAACCAATCCATCTTGCGTTCGTTTTTCGAAAAGACCGCGATTTTCCGATAATTTACAGACGCGCGGGATCGGTTTTGAGGTTAGGCAAGTTTTATAAGAGCGAGCGAAGCGAGCGAGAAGCTACATCAATTCCCGCGCTATAGTTATATATCAAATGTTCTTTACTAACAATTCTCACCGATCGAAAGAAAGTTTCTGATTTGATAGAAGAATAACAGATATGTTTCGCTAGGTACGCGATTCGTGCTGATCGATGTATCTCGATGATGTTTTTGTTTTCGTTTTTGTTTTCTTTTTTGTTTTCGTTTTTATTTTCGTTTTTGTTTTCTTTTTTGTTGTCGTTTTTGTTTTCGTTTTTGTTTTCGTTTTTGTTTTCGTTTTTGTTTTCGTTTTTGTTTTCGTTTTTGTTTTCGTTTTTGTTTTCGTTTTTGTTTTCGTTTTTGTTTTTGTTTTCGTTTTTGTTTTCGTTTTTGTTTTCGTTTTTGTTTTCGTTTTTGTTTTCGTTTTTGTTTTCTTTTTTGTTTTTGTTTTCGTTTTTGTTTTCGTTTTTGTTTTCGTTTTTGTTTTCGTTTTTGTTTTTGTTTTTGTTTTCGTTTTTGTTTTCGTTTTGGTTTTCGTTTTTGTTTTCGTTTTTGTTTTCGTTTTTGTTTTCGTTTTTGTTTTCGTTTTTGTTTTCGTTTTTGTTTTTGTTTTCGTTTTTGTTTTCGTTTTTGTTTTTGTTTTCCTTTTCGTTTTTGTTTGTGTTTTTGTTTTCGTTTTTGTTTTCGTTTTTCATTTCGTTTTTGTTTTCGTTTTTGTTTTCGTTTTTGTTTTCGTTTTTGTTTTCGTTTTTGTTTTCGTTTTTGTTTTCGTTTTTGTTTTCGTGTTTGTTTTCGTTTTTGTTTTCGTTTTTGTTTTTGTTTTTGTTTTTGTTTTTGTTTTTGTTTTTGTCCTTGTTTCTGTCCTTGTCTTTGTCTTAATTGGTTTTTGTTTGTACGAGACTAAGTCCAGCGGCATAATGCTCTTCGATCCCACACGACCAAGTCCAGCGGCGTGTCGCTCCTAGGGCTGTTGCGAATACTTAAAAGTCCCTACGGTCAAAATCATTGGGTTGCGACTCACCTTTACGAGTTGCTCGCTCGCTGCGCTCGCTCGGAATGTTATAGCCTTACCTAAAACCAATCCACCTTGCGTTCGTTTTTCGAAAAGACCGCGATTTTCCGATAATTTACAGACGCGCGGGATCGGTTTTGAGGTTAGGCTAGTTTTATAAGAGCGAGCGAAGCGAGCGAGAAGCTACATCAATTCCCGCGCTATAGTTATATATCAAATGTTCTTTACTAACAATTCTCACCGATCGAAAGAAAGTTTCTGATTTGATAGAAGAATAACAGATATGTTTCGCTAGGTACGCGATTCGTGCTGATCGATGTATCTCGATGATGTTTTTGTTTTCGTTTTTGTTTTCGTTTTTGTTTTCGTTTTTGTTTTCGTTTTTGTTTTCGTTTTTGTTTTCGTTTTTGTTTTCGTTTTTGTTTTCGTTTTTGTTTTCGTTTTTGTTTTCGTTTTTGTTTTCGTGTTTGTTTTCGTTTTTGTTTTCGTTTTCGTTTTCGTTTTTGTTTTCTTTTTTGTTTTCGTTTTTGTTTTCGTTTTTGTTTTCGTTTTTGTTTTCGTTTTTGTTTTCGTTTTTGTTTTCGTTTTTGTTTTCGTTTTTGTTTTCGTTTTTGTTTTCGTTTTTGTTTTCGTTTTTGTTTTCGTTTTTGTTTTAATTTTCGTTTTTGTTTTCGTTTTTGTTTTCGTTTTTGTTTTCGTTTTTGTTTTCGTTTTTGTTTTCGTTTTTGTTTTCGTGTTTGTTTTCGTTTTTGTTTTCGTTTTTGTTTTCGTTTTTGTTTTTGTTTTCGTTTTTGTTTTTGTTTTTGTCCTTGTTTCTGTCCTTGTCTTTGTCTTAATTGGTTTTTGTTTGTACGAGACTAAGTCCAGCGGCATAATGCTCTTCGATCGCACACGACCAAGTCCAGCGGCGTGTCGCTTCTAGGGCTGTTGCGAATACTTAAAAGTCCCTACGGTCAAAATCATTGGGTTGCGACTCACCTTTACGAGTTGCTCGCTCGCTGCGCTCGCTCGGAATGTTATAGCCTTACCTAAAACCAATCCACCTTGCGTTCGTTTTTCGAAAAGACCGCGATTTTCCGATAATTTACAGACGCGCGGGATCGGTTTTGAGGTTAGGCTAGTTTTATAAGAGCGAGCGAAGCGAGCGAGAAGCTACATCAATTCCCGCGCTATAGTTATATATCAAATGTTCTTTACTAACAATTCTCACCGATCGAAAGAAAGTTTCTGATTTGATAGAAGAATAACAGATATGTTTCGCTAGGTACGCGATTCGTGCTGATCGACGTATCTCGATGATGTTGTTGTTTTCGTTTTTGTTTTCGTTTTTGTTTTCGTTTTTGTTTTCGTTTTTGTTTTCGTTTTTGTTTTCGTTTTTGTTTTCGTTTTTGTTTTCGTTTTTGTTTTCGTTTTTGTTTTCGTTTTTGTTTTGGTTTTTGTTTTCGTGTTTGTTTTCGTTTTTGTTTTCGTTTTCGTTTTCGTTTTTGTTTTCTTTTTTGTTTTCGTTTTTGTTTTCGTTTTTGTTTTCGTTTTTGTTTTCGTTTTTGTTTTCCTTTTTGTTTTCGTTTTTGTTTTCGTTTTTGTTTTCGTTTTTGTTTTTGTTTTCCTTTTCGTTTTTGTTTGTGTTTTTGTTTTCGTTTTTGTTTTCGTTTTTGTTTTCGTTTTTGATTTCGTTTTTGTTTTCGTTTTTGTTTTCGTTTTTGTTTTCGTTTTTGTTTTCGTTTTTGTTTTCGTTTTTGTTTTCGTTTTTGTTTTTGTTTTCGTTTTTGTTTTCGTTTTTGTTTTTGTTTTCCTTTTCGTTTTTGTTTTTGTTTTTGTTTTTGTCCTTGTTTCTGTCCTTGTCTTTGTCTTAATTGGTTTTTGTTTGTACGAGACTAAGTCCAGCGGCATAATGCTCTTCGATCGCACACGACCAAGTCCAGCGGCGTGTCGCTCCTAGGGCTGTTGCGAATACTTAAAAGTCCCTACGGTCAAAATCATTGGGTTGCGACTCACCTTTACGAGTTGCTCGCTCGCTGCGCTCGCTCGGAATGTTATAGCCTTACCTAAAACCAATCCACCTTGCGTTCGTTTTTCGAAAAGACCGCGATTTTCCGATAATTTACAGACGCGCGGGATCGGTTTTGAGGTTAGGCAAGTTTTATAAGAGCGAGCGAAGCGAGCGAGAAGCTACATCAATTCCCGCGCTATAGTTATATATCAAATGTTCTTTACTAACAATTCTCACCGATCGAAAGAAAGTTTCTGATTTGATAGAAGAATAACAGATATGTTTCGCTAGGTACGCGATTCGTGCTGATCGATGTATCTCGATGATGTTTTTGTTTTCGTTTTTGTTTTCTTTTTTGTTTTCGTTTTTGTTTTCGTTTTTGTTTTCTTTTTTGTTTTCGTTTTTGTTTTCGTTTTTGTTTTCGTTTTTGTTTTCGTTTTTGTTTTCGTTTTTGTTTTCGTTTTTGTTTTCGTTTTTGTTTTCGTTTTTGTTTTCGTTTTTGTTTTTGTTTTCGTTTTTGTTTTCGTTTTTGTTTTCGTTTTTGTTTTCGTTTTTGTTTTCGTTTTTGTTTTCTTTTTTGTTTTTGTTTTCGTTTTTGTTTTCGTTTTTGTTTTCGTTTTTGTTTTCGTTTTTGTTTTTGTTTTCGTTTTTGTTTTCGTTTTGGTTTTCGTTTTTGTTTTCGTTTTTGTTTTCGTTTTTGTTTTCGTTTTTGTTTTCGTTTTTGTTTTCGTTTTTGTTTTTGTTTTCGTTTTTGTTTTTGTTTTTGTTTTTGTTTTCCTTTTCGTTTTTGTTTGTGTTTTTGTTTTCGTTTTTGTTTTCGTTTTTGATTTCGTTTTTGTTTTCGTTTTTGTTTTCGTTTTTGTTTTCGTTTTTGTTTTCGTTTTTGTTTTCGTTTTTGTTTTCGTTTTTGTTTTCGTGTTTGTTTTCGTTTTTGTTTTCGTTTTTGTTTTTGTTTTTGTTTTTGTTTTTGTTTTTGTTTTTGTCCTTGTTTCTGTCCTTGTCTTTGTCTTAATTGGTTTTTGTTTGTACGAGACTAAGTCCAGCGGCATAATGCTCTTCGATCGCACACGACCAAGTCCAGCGGCGTGTCGCTCCTAGGGCTGTTGCGAATACTTAAAAGTCCCTACGGTCAAAATCATTGGGTTGCGACACACCTTTACGAGTTGCTCGCTCGCTGCGCTCGCTCGGAATGTTATAGCCTTACCTAAAACCAATCCACCTTGCGTTCGTTTTTCGAAAAGACCGCGATTTTCCGATAATTTACAGACGCGCGGGATCGGTTTTGAGGTTAGGCTAGTTTTATAAGAGCGAGCGAAGCGAGCGAGAAGGTACATCAATTCCCGCGCTATAGTTATATATCAAATGTTCTTTACTAACAATTCTCACCGATCGAAAGAAAGTTTCTGATTTGATAGAAGAATAACAGATATGTTTCGCTAGGTACGCGATTCGTGCTGATCGATGTATCTCGATGATGTTTTTGTTTTCGTTTTTGTTTTCGTTTTTGTTTTCGTTTTTGTTTTCGTTTTTCTTTTCGTGTTTGTTTTCGTTTTTGTTTTCGTTTTTGTTTTCGTTTTTGTTTTCGTTTTTGTTTTTGTTTTCGTTTTTGTTTTTGTTTTTGTCCTTGTTTCTGTCCTTGTCTTTGTCTTAATTGGTTTTTGTTTGTACGAGACTAAGTCCAGCGGCATAATGCTCTTCGATCGCACACGACCAAGTCCAGCGGCGTGTCGCTCCTAGGGCTGTTGCAAATACTTAAAAGTCCCTACTGTCAAAATCATTGGGTTGCGACTCACCTTTACGAGTTGCTCGCTCGCTGCGCTCGCTCGGAATGTTATAGCCTTACCTAAAACCAATCCACCTTGCGTTCGTTTTTCGAAAAGACCGCGATTTTCCGATAATTTACAGACGCGCGGGATCGGTTTTGAGGTTAGGCTAGTTTTATAAGAGCGAGCGAAGCGAGCGAGAAGCTACATCAATTCCCGCGCTATAGTTATATATCAAATGTTCTTTACTAACAATTCTCACCGATCGAAAGAAAGTTTCTGATTTGATAGAAGAATAACAGATATGTTTCGCTAGGTACGCGATTCGTGCTGATCGATGTATCTCGATGATGTTGTTGTTTTCGTTTTTGTTTTCGTTTTTGTTTTCGTTTTTGTTTTCGTTTTTCTTTTCGTGTTTGTTTTCGTTTTTGTTTTCGTTTTTGTTTTCTTTTTTGTTTTCGTTTTTGTTTTCGTTTTTGTTTTCTTTTTTGTTTTCGTTTTTGTTTTCGTTTTTGTTTTCGTTTTTGTTTTCGTTTTTGTTTTCGTTTTTGTTTTCGTTTTTGTTTTCGTTTTTGTTTTCGTTTTTGTTTTCGTTTTTGTTTTTGTTTTCGTTTTTGTTTTCGTTTTTGTTTTCGTTTTTGTTTTCGTTTTTGTTTTCGTTTTTGTTTTCGTTTTTGTTTTTGTTTTCGTTTTTGTTTTCGTTTTTGTTTTTGTTTTCCTTTTCGTTTTTGTTTGTGTTTTTGTTTTCGTTTTTGTTTTCGTTTTTGTTTTCGTTTTTGTTTTCGTTTTTGTTTTCGTTTTTGTTTTCGTTTTTGTTTTCGTGTTTGTTTTCGTTTTTGTTTTCGTTTTTGTTTTCGTTTTTGTTTTTGTTTTCGTTTTTGTTTTCGTTTTTGTTTTTGTTTTCCTTTTCGTTTTTGTTTGTGTTTTTGTTTTTGTCCTTGTTTCTGTCCTTGTCTTTGTCTTAATTGGTTTTTGTTTGTACGAGACTAAGTCCAGCGGCATAATGCTCTTCGATCGCACACGACCAAGTCCAGCGGCGTGTCGCTCCTAGGGCTGTTGCGAATACTTAAAAGTCCCTACGGTCAAAATCATTGGGTTGCGACTCACCTTTACGAGTTGCTCGCTCGCTGCGCTCGCTCGGAATGTTATAGCCTTACCTAAAACCAATCCACCTTGCGTTCGTTTTTCGAAAAGACCGCGATTTTCCGATAATTTACAGACGCGCGGGATCGGTTTTGAGGTTAGGCTAGTTTTATAAGAGCGAGCGAAGCGAGCGAGAAGCTACATCAATTCCCGCGCTATAGTTATATATCAAATGTTCTTTACTAACAATTCTCACCGATCGAAAGAAAGTTTCTGATTTGATAGAAGAATAACAGATATGTTTCGCTAGGTACGCGATTCGTGCTGATCGATGTATCTCGATGATGTTTTTGTTTTCGTTTTTGTTTTCGTTTTTGTTTTCGTTTTTGTTTTCGTTTTTGTTTTCGTTTTTGTTTTCGTTTTTGTTTTCGTTTTTGTTTTCGTTTTTGTTTTCGTTTTTGTTTTCGTTTTTGTTTTCGTGTTTGTTTTCGTTTTTTTTTTCGTTTTCGTTTTCGTTTTTGTTTTCTTTTTTGTTTTCGTTTTTGTTTTCGTTTTTGTTTTCGTTTTTGTTTTCGTTTTTGTTTTCGTTTTTGTTTTCGTTTTTGTTTTCGTTTTTGTTTTCGTTTTTGTTTTCGTTTTTGTTTTCGTTTTTGTTTTCGTTTTTGTTTTAGTTTTCGTTTTTGTTTTCGTTTTTGTTTTCGTTTTTGTTTTCGTTTTTGTTTTCGTTTTTGTTTTCGTTTTTGTTTTCGTTTTTGTTTTCGTTTTTGTTTTCGTTTTTGTTTTCGTTTTTGTTTTTGTTTTCGTTTTTGTTTTTGTTTTTGTCCTTGTTTCTGTCCTTGTCTTTGTCTTAATTGGTTTTTGTTTGTACGAGACTAAGTCCAGCGGCATAATGCTCTTCGATCGCACACGACCAAGTCCAGCGGCGTGTCGCTCCTAGGGCTGTTGCGAATACTTAAAAGTCCCTACGGTCAAAATTATTGGGTTGCGACTCACCTTTACGAGTTGCTCGCTCGCTGCGCTCGCTCGGAATGTTATAGCCTTACCTAAAACCAATCCACCTTGCGTTCGTTTTTCGAAAAGACCGCGATTTTCCGATAATTTACAGACGCGCGGGATCGGTTTTGAGGTTAGGCTAGTTTTATAAGAGCGAGCGAAGCGAGCGAGAAGCTACATCAATTCCCGCGCTATAGTTATATATCAAATGTTCTTTACTAACAATTCTCACCGATCGAAAGAAAGTTTCTGATTTGATAGAAGAATAACAGATATGTTTCGCTAGGTACGCGATTCGTGCTGATCGATGTATCTCGATGATGTTTTTGTTTTCGTTTTTGTTTTCGTTTTTGTTTTCGTTTTTGTTTTCGTTTTTGTTTTCGTTTTTCTTTTCGTGTTTGTTTTCGTTTTTGTTTTCGTTTTTGTTTTCTTTTTTGTTTTCGTTTTTGTTTTCGTTTTTGTTTTCTTTTTTGTTTTCGTTTTTGTTTTCGTTTTTGTTTTCGTTTTTGTTTTCGTTTTTGTTTTCGTTTTTGTTTTCGTTTTTGTTTTCGTTTTTGTTTTCGTTTTTGTTTTTGTTTTCGTTTTTGTTTTCGTTTTTGTTTTCGTTTTTGTTTTCGTTTTTGTTTTCGTTTTTGTTTTCGTTTTTGTTTTTGTTTTCGTTTTTGTTTTCGTTTTTGTTTTTGTTTTCCTTTTCGTTTTTGTTTGTGTTTTTGTTTTCGTTTTTGTTTTCGTTTTTGTTTTCGTTTTTGTTTTCGTTTTTGTTTTCGTTTTTGTTTTCGTTTTTGTTTTCGTTTTTGTTTTCGTTTTTGTTTTCGTTTTTGTTTTCGTTTTTGTTTTCGTGTTTGTTTTCGTTTTTGTTTTCGTTTTTGTTTTTGTTTTCGTTTTTGTTTTCGTTTTTGTTTTCGTTTTTGTTTTCGTTTTTGTTTTCGTTTTTGTTTTCGTTTTTGTTTTCGTGTTTGTTTTCGTTTTTGTTTTCGTTTTTGTTTTCGTTTTTGTTTTTGTTTTCGTTTTTGTTTTTGTTTTTGTCCTTGTTTCTGTCCTTGTCTTTGTCTTAATTGGTTTTTGTTTGTACGAGACTAAGTCCAGCGGCATAATGCTCTTCGATCGCACACGACCAAGTCCAGCGGCGTGTCGCCCCTAGGGCTGTTGCGAATACTTAAAAGTCCCTACGGTCAAAATCATTGGGTTGCGACTCACCTTTACGAGTTGCTCGCTCGCTGCGCTCGCTCGGAATGTTATAGCCTTACCTAAAACCAATCCACCTTGCGTTCGTTTTTCGAAAAGACCGCGATTTTCCGATAATTTACAGACGCGCGGGATCGGTTTTGAGGTTAGGCTAGTTTTATAAGAGCGAGCGAAGCGAGCGAGAAGCTACATCAATTCCCGCGCTATAGTTATATATCAAATGTTCTTTACTAACAATTCTCACCGATCGAAAGAAAGTTTCTGATTTGATAGAAGAATAACAGATATGTTTCGCTAGGTACGCGATTCGTGCTGATCGATGTATCTCGATGATGTTTTTGTTTTCGTTTTTGTTTTCGTTTTTGTTTTCGTTTTTGTTTTCGTTTTTCTTTTCGTGTTTGTTTTCGTTTTTGTTTTCGTTTTTGTTTTCTTTTTTGTTTTCGTTTTTGTTTTCGTTTTTGTTTTCTTTTTTGTTTTCGTTTTTGTTTTCGTTTTTGTTTTCGTTTTTGTTTTCGTTTTTGTTTTCGTTTTTGTTTTCGTTTTTGTTTTCGTTTTTGTTTTCGTTTTTGTTTTCGTTTTTGTTTTTGTTTTCGTTTTTGTTTTCGTTTTTGTTTTCGTTTTTGTTTTCGTTTTTGTTTTTGTTTTTGTTTTTGTTTTCGTTTTTGTTTTCGTTTTTGTTTTTGTTTTCCTTTTCGTTTTTGTTTGTGTTTTTGTTTTCGTTTTTGTTTTCGTTTTTGTTTTCGTTTTTGTTTTCGTTTTTGTTTTCGTTTTTGTTTTCGTTTTTGTTTTCGTTTTTGTTTTCGTTTTTGTATTCGTTTTTGTTTTCGTTTTTGTTTTCGTTTTTGTTTTCGTTTTTGTTTTCGTTTTTGTTTTCGTGTTTGTTTTCGTTTTTGTTTTCGTTTTTGTTTTCGTTTTTGTTTTTGTTTTCGTTTTTGTTTTTGTTTTTGTCCTTGTTTCTGTCCTTGTCTTTGTCTTAATTGGTTTTTGTTTGTACGAGACTAAGTCCAGCGGCATAATGCTCTTCGATCGCACACGACCAAGTCCAGCGGCGTGTCGCTCCTAGGGCTGTTGCGAATACTTAAAAGTCCCTACGGTCAAAATCATTGGGTTGCGACTCACCTTTACGAGTTGCTCGCTCGCTGCGCTCGCTCGGAATGTTATAGCCTTACCTAAAACCAATCCACCTTGCGTTCGTTTTTCGAAAAGACCGCGATTTTCCGATAATTTACAGACGCGCGGGATCGGTTTTGAGGTTAGGCTAGTTTTATAAGAGCGAGCGAAGCGAGCGAGAAGCTACATCAATTCCCGCGCTATAGTTATATATCAAATGTTCTTTACTAACAATTCTCACCGATCGAAAGAAAGTTTCTGATTTGATAGAAGAATAACAGATATGTTTCGCTAGGTACGCGATTCGTGCTGATCGATGTATCTCGATGATGTTTTTGTTTTCGTTTTTGTTTTCGTTTTTGTTTTCGTTTTTGTTTTCGTTTTTGTTTTCGTTTTTGTTTTCGTTTTTCTTTTCGTGTTTGTTTTCGTTTTTGTTTTCGTTTTTGTTTTCTTTTTTGTTTTCGTTTTTGTTTTCGTTTTTGTTTTCTTTTTTGTTTTCGTTTTTGTTTTCGTTTTTGTTTTCGTTTTTGTTTTCGTTTTTGTTTTCGTTTTTGTTTTCGTTTTTGTTTTCGTTTTTGTTTTCGTTTTTGTTTTTGTTTTCGTTTTTGTTTTCGTTTTTGTTTTCGTTTTTGTTTTCGTTTTTGTTTTCGTTTTTGTTTTCGTTTTTGTTTTCGTTTTTGTTTTCGTTTTTGTTTTTGTTTTCGTTTTTGTTTTTGTTTTTGTTTTTGTTTTCCTTTTCGTTTTTGTTTGTGTTTTTGTTTTCGTTTTTGTTTTCGTTTTTGTTTTCGTTTTTGTTTTCGTTTTTGTTTTCGTTTTTGTTTTCGTTTTTGTTTTCGTTTTTGTTTTCGTGTTTGTTTTCGTTTTTGTTTTCGTTTTTGTTTTCGTTTTTGTTTTCGTTTTTGTTTTCGTTTTTGTTTTCGTTTTTGTTTTCGTTTTTGTTTTCGTTTTTGTTTTCGTTTTTGTTTTCGTTTTTGTTTTCGTTTTTGTTTTTGTGTTTGTTTTCGTTTTTGTTTTCGTTTTCGTTTTCGTTTTTGTTTTCTTTTTTGTTTTCGTTTTTGTTTTCGTTTTTGTTTTCGTTTTTGTTTTCGTTTTTGTTTTCGTTTTTGTTTTCGTTTTTGTTTTCGTTTTTGTTTTCGTTTTTGATTTCGTTTTTGTTTTCGTTTTTGTTTTCGTTTTTGTTTTCGTTTTTGTTTTCGTTTTTGTTTTCGTTTTTGTTTTCGTTTTTGTTTTCGTTTTTGTTTTCGTTTTTGTTTTCGTTTTTGTTTTCGTTTTTGTTTTCGTGTTTGTTTTCGTTTTTGTTTTCGTTTTCGTTTTCGTTTTTGTTTTCTTTTTTGTTTTCGTTTTTGTTTTCGTTTTTGTTTTCGTTTTTGTTTTCGTTTTTGTTTTCGTTTTTGTTTTCGTTTTTGTTTTCGTTTTTGATTTTGTTTTTGTTTTCGTTTTTGTTTTCGTTTTTGTTTTCGTTTTTGTTTTCGTTTTTGTTTTCGTTTTTGTTTTCGTTTTTGTTTTTGTTTTTGTTTTCGTTTTTGTTTTCGTTTTTGTTTTTGTTTTCGTTTTTGTTTTCGTTTTTGTTTTCGTTTTTGTTTTCGTTTTTGTTTTCGTTTTTGTTTTCGTTTTTGTTTTTGTTTTTGTTTTCGTTTTTGTTTTCGTTTTTGTTTTTGTTTTCCTTTTCGTTTTTGTTTTCGTTTTTGTTTTTGTTTTCGTTTGGTTTTAGGTAATTCTATAACATTCCGAGCGAGCGCAGCGAGCGAGCAACTCGTAAAGGTGAGTCGCAACCCAATGATTTTGACCGTAGGGACTTTTAAGCATTCGCAACAGCCCTAGGAGCGACACGCCGCTGGACTTGGTCGTGTGCGATCGAAGAGCATTATGCCGCTGGACTTAGTCTCGTACAAACAAAAACCAATTAAGACAAAGACAAGGACAGAAACAAGGACAAAAACAAAAACAAAAACAAAAACAAAAACGAAAACAAAAACGAAAACAAAAACGAAAACAAAAACGAAAACAAACACGAAAAGAAAAACGAAAACAAAAACGAAAACAAAAACGAAAACAAAAACGAAAACAAAAACGAAAACAAAAACGAAAACAAAAACGAAATCAAAAACGAAAACAAAAACGAAAACAAAAACGAAAACAAAAACGAAAACAAAAACGAAAACAAAAACGAAAACAAAAACGAAAAGGAAAACAAAAACAAAAACGAAAACAAAAACGAAAACAAAAACAAAAACGAAAACAAAAACGAAAACAAAAACGAAAACAAAAACGAAAACAAAAACGAAAACAAAAACGAAAACAAAAACAAAAACGAAAACAAAAACGAAAACAAAAACGAAAACAAAAACGAAAACAAAAACGAAAACAAAAACGAAAACAAAAACGAAAACAAACACGAAAACAAAAACGAAAACAAAAACGAAAACAAAAACGAAAACAAAGACGAAAACAAAAACGAAAACAAAAACGAAAACAAAAACGAAAACAAAAACACAAACAAAAACGAAAACAAAAACGAAAACAAAAACGAAAACAAAAACGAAAACAAAAACGAAAACAAAAACGAAAACAAAAACGAAAACAAAAACGAAAACAAAAACGAAAACAAAAACGAAAACAAAAACGAAAACAAAAACGAAAACAAAAACGAAAACAAAAACGAAAACAAAAACGAAAACAAAAACGAAAACAAAAACGAAAACAAAAACGAAAACAAAAACGAAAACAAAAACGAAAACAAAAACGAAAACAAAAACGAAAAGGAAAACAAAAACAAAAACGAAAACAAAAACGAAAACAAAAACAAAAACGAAAACAAAAACGAAAACAAAAACGAAAACAAAAACGAAAACAAAAACGAAAACAAAAACGAAAACAAAAACGAAAACAAACACGAAAACAAAAACGAAAACAAAAACGAAAACAAAAACGAAAACAAAAACGAAAACAAAAACGAAAACAAAAACGAAAACAAAAACGAAAACAAAAACACAAACAAAAACGAAAACAAAAACGAAAACAAAAACGAAAACAAAAACGAAAACAAAAACGAAAACAAAAACGAAAACAAAAACGAAAACAAAAACGAAAACAAAAACGAAAACAAAAACGAAAACAAAAACGAAAACAAAAACGAAAACAAAAACGAAAACAAAAACGAAAACAAAAACGAAAACAAAAACGAAAACAAAAACGAAAACAAAAACGAAAAAAAAACGAAAACAAAAACGAAAAGGAAAACAAAAACAAAAACGAAAACAAAAACGAAAACAAAAACAAAAACGAAAACAAAAACGAAAACAAAAACGAAAACAAAAACGAAAACAAAAACGAAAACAAAAACGAAAACAAAAACGAAATCAAAAACGAAAACAAAAACGAAAACAAAAACGAAAACAAAAACGAAAACAAAAACGAAAACAAAAACGAAAAGGAAAACAAAAACAAAAACGAAAACAAAAACGAAAACAAAAACGAAAACGAAAACAAAAACGAAAACAAAAACGAAAAGGAAAACAAAAACAAAAACGAAAACAAAAACGAAAACAAAAACAAAAACGAAAACAAAAACGAAAACAAAAACGAAAACAAAAACGAAAACAAAAACGAAAACAAAAACGAAAACAAAAACAAAAACGAAAACAAAAACGAAAACAAAAACGAAAACAAAAACGAAAACAAAAACGAAAACAAAAACGAAAACAAAAACGAAAACAAAAACGAAAACAAAAACGAAAACAAAAAAGAAAACAAAAACGAAAACAAAAACGAAAACAAAAAAGAAAACAAAAACGAAAACAAAAACGAAAACAAACACGAAAATAAAAACGAAAACAAAAACGAAAACAAAAAAGAAAACAAAAACGAAAACAAAAACATCATCGAGATACATCGATCAGCACGAATCGCGTACCTAGCGAAACATATCTGTTATTCTTCTATCAAATCAGAAACTTTCTTTCGATCGGTGAGAATTGTTAGTAAAGAACATTTGATATATAACTATAGCGCGGGAATTGATGTAGCTTCTCGCTCGCTTCGCTCGCTCTTATAAAACTAGCCTAACCTCAAAACCGATCCCGCGCGTTTGTAAATTATCGGAAAATCGCGGTCTTTTCGAAAAACGAACGCAAGGTGGATTGGTTTTAGGTAAGGCTATAACATTCCGAGCGAGCGCAGCGAGCGAGCAACTCGTAAAGGTGAGTCGCAACCCAATGATTTTGACCGTAGGGACTTTTAAGTATTCGCAACAGCCCTAGGAGCGACACGCCGCTGGACTTGGTCGTGTGCGATCGAAGAGCATTATGCCGCTGGACTTAGTCTCGTACAAACAAAAACCAATTAAGACAAAGACAAGGACAGAAACAAGGACAAAAACGAAAACAAAAACAAAAACGAAAACAAAAACAAAAACAAAAACGAAAACAAAAACGAAAACAAAAACGAAAACAAAAACGAAAACAAAAACGAAAACGAAAACAAAAACGAAAACAAAAACGAAAACAAAAACGAAAACAAAAACGAAAACAAAAACGAAAACAAAAACGAAAACAACAACATCATCGAGATACATCGATCAGCACGAATCGCGTACCTAGCGAAACATATCTGTTATTCTTCTATCAAATCAGAAACTTTCTTTCGATCGGTGAGAATTGTTAGTAAAGAACATTTGATATATAACTATAGCGCGGGAATTGATGTAGCTTCTCGCTCGCTTCGCTCGCTCTTATAAAACTAGCCTAACCTCAAAACCGATCCCGCGCGTCTGTAAATTATCGGAAAATCGCGGTCTTCTCGAAAAACGAACGCAAGGTGGATTGGTTTTAGGTAAGGCTATAACATTCCGAGCGAGCGCAGCGAGCGAGCAACTCGTAAAGGTGAGTCGCAACCCAATGATTTTGACCGTAGGGACTTTTAAGTATTCGCAACAGCCCTAGGAGCGACACGCCGCTGGACTTGGTCGTGTGCGATCGAAGAGCATTATGCCGCTGGACTTGGTCTCGTACAAACAAAAACCAATTAAGACAAAGACAAGGACAGAAACAAGGACAAAAACAAAAACACAAACAAAAACGAAAAGGAAAACAAAAACAAAAACGAAAACAAAAACGAAAACAAAAACAAAAACGAAAACAAAAACGAAAACAAAAACGAAAACAAACACGAAAACAAAAACGAAAACAAAAACGAAAACAAAAACGAAAACAAAAACGAAAACAAAAACGAAAACAAAAACGAAAACAAAAACGAAAACAAAAAAGAAAACAAAAACGAAAACGAAAACGAAAACAAAAACGAAAACAAACACGAAAACAAAAACGAAAACAAAAACGAAAACAAAAACGAAAACAAAAACGAAAACAAAAACGAAAACAAAAACGAAAACAACAACATCATCGAGATACATCGATCAGCACGAATCGCGTACCTAGCGAAACATATCTGTTATTCTTCTATCAAATCAGAAACTTTCTTTCGATCGGTGAGAATTGTTAGTAAAGAACATTTGATATATAACTATAGCGCGGGAATTGATGTAGCTTCTCGCTCGCTTCGCTCGCTCTTATAAAACTAGCCTAACCTCAAAACCGATCCCGCGCGTCTGTAAATTATCGGAAAATCGCGGTCTTTTCGAAAAACGAACGCAAGGTGGATTGGTTTTAGGTAAGGCTATAACATTCCGAGCGAGCGCAGCGAGCGAGCAACTCGTAAAGGTGAGTCGCAACCCAATGATTTTGACCGTAGGGACTTTTAAGTATTCGCAACAGCCCTAGGAGCGACACGCCGCTGGACTTGGTCGTGTGCGATCGAAGAGCATTATGCCGCTGGACTTAGTCTCGTACAAACAAAAACCAATTAAGACAAAGACAAGGACAGAAACAAGGACAAAAACAAAAACACAAACAAAAACGAAAAGGAAAACAAAAACAAAAACGAAAACAAAAACGAAAACAAACACGAAAACAAAAACGAAAACAAAAACGAAAACAAAAACGAAAACAAAAACGAAAACAAAAACGAAAACAAAAA
>NW_026869737.1:1095000-1097500 GCF_905332965.1 Bombus pascuorum | reverse complement strand
AACATTTGATATATAACTATAGCGCGGGAATTGATGTAGCTTCTCGCTCGCTTCGCTCGCTCTTATAAAACTAGCCTAACCTCAAAACCGATCCCGCGCGTCTGTAAATTATCGGAAAATCGCGGTCTTTTCGAAAAACGAACGCAAGGTGGATTGGTTTTAGGTAAGGCTATAACATTCCGAGCGAGCGCAGCGAGCGAGCAACTCGTAAAGGTGAGTCGCAACCCAATGATTTTGACCGTAGGGACTTTTAAGTATTCGCAACAGCCCTAGGAGCGACACGCCGCTGGACTTGGTCGTGTGCGATCGAAGAGCATTATGCCGCTGGACTTAGTCTCGTACAAACAAAAACCAATTAAGACAAAGACAAGGACAGAAACAAGGACAAAAACAAAAACAAAAACGAAAACAAAAACAAAAACGAAAACAAAAACGAAAACAAAAACGAAAACAAACACGAAAACAAAAACGAAAACAAAAACGAAAACAAAAACGAAAACAAAAACGAAAACAAAAACGAAAACAAAAACGAAAACAAAAACGAAATCAAAAACGAAAACAAAAACGAAAACAAAAACGAAAACAAAAACGAAAACAAAAACGAAAACAAAAACGAAAACAAAAACGAAAACAAAAACGAAAACAAAAACGAAAACGAAAACAAAAACGAAAACAAAAACGAAAACAAAAACGAAAACAAAAACGAAAACGAAAACAAAAACGAAAACAAAAACGAAAACAAAAACGAAAACAAAAACGAAAACAAAAACGAAAACAAAAACATCATCGAGATACATCGATCAGCACGAATCGCGTACCTAGCGAAACATATCTGTTATTCTTCTATCAAATCAGAAACTTTCTTTCGATCGGTGAGAATTGTTAGTAAAGAACATTTGATATATAACTATAGCGCGGGAATTGATGTAGCTTCTCGCTCGCTTCGCTCGCTCTTATAAAACTAGCCTAACCTCAAAACCGATCCCGCGCGTCTGTAAATTATCGGAAAATCGCGGTCTTTTCGAAAAACGAACGCAAGGTGGATTGGTTTTAGGTAAGGCTATAACATTCCGAGCGAGCGCAGCGAGCGAGCAACTCGTAAAGGTGAGTCGCAACCCAATGATTTTGACCGTAGGGACTTTTAAGTATTCGCAACAGCCCTAGGAGCGACACGCCGCTGGACTTGGTCGTGTGCGATCGAAGAGCATTATGCCGCTGGACTTAGTCTCGTACAAACAAAAACCAATTAAGACAAAGACAAGGACAGAAACAAGGACAGAAACAAAAACAAAAACGAAAACAAAAACAAAAACGAAAACAAAAACGAAAACAAAAACGAAAACAAACACGAAAACAAAAACGAAAACAAAAACGAAAACAAAAACGAAAACAAAAACGAAAACAAAAACGAAAACAAAAACGAAAACAAAAACGAAAACAAAAACGAAAACAAAAACGAAAACAAAAACGAAAACAAAAACGAAAACAAAAACGAAAACAAAAACGAAAACAAAAACGAAAACAAAAACAAAAACAAAAACGAAAACGAAAACGAAAACAATAACAAAAACAAAAACGAAAACAAAAACGAAAACAAAAACGAAAACAAAAACGAAAACAAAAACGAAAACAAAAAAGAAAACAAAAAAGAAAACAAAAACGAAAACAAAAACGAAAACAAAAACGAAAACAAAAAAGAAAACAAAAACGAAAACAAAAACGAAAACAAAAACGAAAACAAAAACGAAAACAAAAACGAAAACAAAAACACTAACAAAAACGAAAAGGAAAACAAAAACAAAAACGAAAACAAAAACGAAAACAAAAACAAAAACGAAAACAAAAACGAAAACAAAAACGAAAACAAAAACGAAAACAAAAACGAAAACAAAAACGAAAACAAAAACAAAAACGAAAACAAAAACGAAAACAAAAACGAAAACAAAAACGAAAACAAAAACGAAAACAAAAACGAAAACAAAAACGAAAACAAAAACGAAAACAAAAACGAAAACAAAAAAGAAAACAAAAACGAAAACAAAAACGAAAACAAAAAAGAAAACAAAAACGAAAACAAAAACGAAAACAAAAACGAAAACAAACACGAAAACAAAAACGAAAACAAAAACGAAAACAAACACGAAAACAACAACATCATCGAGATACATCGATCAGCACGAATCGCGTACCTAGCGAAACATATCTGTTATTCTTCTATCAAATCAGAAACTTTCTTTCGATCGGTGAGAATTGTTAGTAAAGAACATTTGATATATAACTATAGCGCGGGAATTGATGTAGCTTCTCGCTCGCTTCGCTCGCTCTTATAAAACTAGCCTAACCTCAAAACCGATCCCGCGCGTCTGTAAATTATCGGAAAATCGCGGTCTTTTCGAAAAACGAACGCAAGGTGGATTGGTTTTAGGTAAGGCTATAACATTCCGAGCGAGCGCAGCGAGCGAGCAACTCGTAAAGGTGAGTCGCAACCCAATGATTTTGA
>NW_026869737.1:1062500-1090000 GCF_905332965.1 Bombus pascuorum | reverse complement strand
CTCGTAAAGGTGAGTCGCAACCCAATGATTTTGACCGTAGGGACTTTTAAGTATTCGCAACAGCCCTAGGAGCGACACGCCGCTGGACTTGGTCGTGTGCGATCGAAGAGCATTATGCCGCTGGACTTAGTCTCGTACAAACAAAAACCAATTAAGACAAAGACAAGGACAGAAACAAGGACAAAAACAAAAACACAAACAAAAACGAAAAGGAAAACAAAAACAAAAACGAAAACAAAAACGAAAACAAACACGAAAACAAAAACGAAAACAAAAACGAAAACAAAAACGAAAACAAACACGAAAAGAAAAACGAAAACAAAAACGAAAACAAAAACGAAAACAAAAACGAAAACAAAAACATCATCGAGATACATCGATCAGCACGAATCGCGTACCTAGCGAAACATATCTGTTATTCTTCTATCAAATCAGAAACTTTCTTTCGATCGGTGAGAATTGTTAGTAAAGAACATTTGATATATAACTATAGCGCGGGAATTGATGTAGCTTCTCGCTCGCTTCGCTCGCTCTTATAAAACTAGCCTAACCTCAAAACCGATCCCGCGCGTCTGTAAATTATCGGAAAATCGCGGTCTTTTCGAAAAACGAACGCAAGGTGGATTGGTTTTAGGTAAGGCTATAACATTCCGAGCGAGCGCAGCGAGCGAGCAACTCGTAAAGGTGAGTCGCAACCCAATGATTTTGACCGTAGGGACTTTTAAGTATTCGCAACAGCCCTAGGAGCGACACGCCGCTGGACTTGGTCGTGTGCGATCGAAGAGCATTATGCCGCTGGACTTAGTCTCGTACAAACAAAAACCAATTAAGACAAAGACAAGGACAGAAACAAGGACAAAAACAAAAACACAAACAAAAACGAAAAGGAAAACAAAAACAAAAACGAAAACAAAAACGAAAACAAAAACAAAAACGAAAACAAAAACGAAAACAAAAACGAAAACAAACACGAAAACAAAAACGAAAACAAAAACGAAAACAAAAACGAAAACAAAAACGAAAACAAAAACGAAAACAAAAACGAAAACAAAAACACAAACAAAAACGAAAAGGAAAACAAAAACAAAAACGAAAACAAAAACGAAAACAAAAACAAAAACGAAAACAAAAACGAAAACAAAAACGAAAACAAAAACGAAAACAAAAACGAAAACAAAAAAGAAAACAAAAACGAAAACAAAAACGAAAACAAAAAAGAAAACAAAAACGAAAACAAAAACGAAAACAAACACGAAAAGAAAAACGAAAACAAAAACGAAAACAAAAACGAAAACAAAAACGAAAACAAAAACATCATCGAGATACATCGATCAGCACGAATCGCGTACCTAGCGAAACATATCTGTTATTCTTCTATCAAATCAGAAACTTTCTTTCGATCGGTGAGAATTGTTAGTAAAGAACATTTGATATATAACTATAGCGCGGGAATTGATGTAGCTTCTCGCTCGCTTCGCTCGCTCTTATAAAACTAGCCTAACCTCAAAACCGATCCCGCGCGTCTGTAAATTATCGGAAAATCGCGGTCTTTTCGAAAAACGAACGCAAGGTGGATTGGTTTTAGGTAAGGCTATAACATTCCGAGCGAGCGCAGCGAGCGAGCAACTCGTAAAGGTGAGTCGCAACCCAATGATTTTGACCGTAGGGACTTTTAAGTATTCGCAACAGCCCTAGGAGCGACACGCCGCTGGACTTGGTCGTGTGCGATCGAAGAGCATTATGCCGCTGGACTTAGTCTCGTACAAACAAAAACCAATTAAGACAAAGACAAGGACAGAAACAAGGACAAAAACAAAAACAAAAACGAAAACAAAAACAAAAACGAAAACAAAAACGAAAACAAAAACGAAAACAAACACGAAAACAAAAACGAAAACAAAAACGAAAACAAAAACGAAAACAAAAACGAAAACAAAAACGAAAACAAAAACGAAAACAAAAACGAAAACAAAAACGAAATCAAAAACGAAAACAAAAACGAAAACAAAAACGAAAACAAAAACGAAAACAAAAACGAAAACAAAAACGAAAACAAAAACGAAAAGGAAAACAAAAACAAAAACGAAAACAAAAACGAAAACAAAAACAAAAACGAAAACAAAAACGAAAACAAAAACGAAAACAAAAACGAAAACAAAAACGAAAACAAAAACGAAAACAAAAACAAAAACAAAAACGAAAACAAAAACGAAAACAAAAACGAAAACAAAAACGAAAACAAAAAAGAAAACAAAAACGAAAACAAAAAAGAAAACAAAAACGAAAACAAAAACGAAAACAAAAAAGAAAACAAAAACGAAAACAAAAACGAAAACAAACACGAAAAGAAAAACGAAAACAAAAACGAAAACAAAAACGAAAACAAAAACGAAAACAAAAACGAAAACAAAAACGAAAACAAAAACGAAAACAAAAACGAAAACAAAAACGAAAACAAAAACGAAAACAAAAACGAAAACAAAAACGAAATCAAAAACGAAAACAAAAACGAAAACAAAAACGAAAACAAAAACGAAAACAAAAACGAAAACAAAAACGAAAACAAAAACGAAAACAAAAACGAAAACAAAAACGAAAACAAAAACGAAAACAAAAACGAAAACAAAAACGAAAACAAAAACGAAAACAAAAACGAAAACAAAAACGAAAACAAAAACGAAAACAAAAACGAAAACAAAAACGAAAACAAAAACGAAAACAAAAACGAAATCAAAAACGAAAACAAAAACGAAAACAAAAACGAAAACAAAAACGAAAACAAAAACGAAAACAAAAACGAAAACAAAAACGAAAACAAAAACGAAAACAAAAACGAAAACAAAAACGAAAACAAAAACGAAAACAAAAACGAAAACAAAAACACAAACAAAAACGAAAAGGAAAACAAAAACAAAAACAAAAACAAAAACGAAAACAAAAACGAAAACAAAAACAAAAACGAAAACAAAAACGAAAACAAAAACGAAAACAAACACGAAAACAAAAACGAAAACAAAAACAAAAACGAAAACAAAAACGAAAACAAAAACGAAAACAAAAACGAAAACAAAAACGAAAACAAAAAAGAAAACAAAAACGAAAACGAAAACGAAAACAAAAACGAAAACAAAAACAAAAACGAAAACAAAAACGAAAACAAAAACGAAAACAAAAACGAAAACAAAAACGAAAACAAAAACGAAAACAAAAACGAAAACAAAAACGAAAACAAAAAAGAAAACACAAACGAAAACAAAAACGAAAACAAAAACGAAAACAAAAAAGAAAACAAAAACGAAAACAAAAACGAAAACAAAAACGAAAACAAAAACGAAAACAAAAACGAAAACAAAAACGAAAACAAAAACGAAAACAAAAACGAAAACAAAAACACTAACAAAAACGAAAAGGAAAACAAAAACAAAAACGAAAACAAAAACGAAAACAAAAACAAAAACGAAAACAAAAACGAAAACAAAAACGAAAACAAAAACGAAAACAAAAACGAAAACAAAAACGAAAACAAAAACGAAAACAAAAACACTAACAAAAACGAAAAGGAAAACAAAAACAAAAACGAAAACAAAAACGAAAACAAAAACAAAAACGAAAACAAAAACGAAAACAAAAACGAAAACAAAAACGAAAACAAAAACGAAAACAAAAACAAAAACGAAAACAAAAACGAAAACAAAAACGAAAACAAAAACGAAAACAAAAACGAAAACAAAAACGAAAACAAAAACGAAAACAAAAACGAAAACAAAAACGAAAACAAAAAAGAAAACAAAAACGAAAACAAAAACGAAAACAAAAAAGAAAACAAAAACGAAAACAAAAACGAAAACAAACACGAAAAGAAAAACGAAAACAAAAACGAAAACAAAAACGAAAACAACAACATCATCGAGATACATCGATCAGCACGAATCGCGTACCTAGCGAAACATATCTGTTATTCTTCTATCAAATCAGAAACTTTCTTTCGATCGGTGAGAATTGTTAGTAAAGAACATTTGATATATAACTATAGCGCGGGAATTGATGTAGCTTCTCGCTCGCTTCGCTCGCTCTTATAAAACTAGCCTAACCTCAAAACCGATCCCGCGCGTCTGTAAATTATCGGAAAATCGCGGTCTTTTCGAAAAACGAACGCAAGGTGGATTGGTTTTAGGTAAGGCTATAACATTCCGAGCGAGCGCAGCGAGCGAGCAACTCGTAAAGGTGAGTCGCAACCCAATGATTTTGACCGTAGGGACTTTTAAGTATTCGCAACAGCCCTAGGAGCGACACGCCGCTGGACTTGGTCGTGTGGGATCGAAGAGCATTATGCCGCTGGACTTAGTCTCGTACAAACAAAAACCAATTAAGACAAAGACAAGGACAGAAACAAGGACAAAAACAAAAACAAAAACGAAAACAAAAACAAAAACGAAAACAAAAACGAAAACAAAAACGAAAACAAAAACGAAAACAAAAACGAAAACAAAAACGAAAACAAAAACGAAAACAAAAACGAAAACAAAAACGAAAACAAAAACAAAAACGAAAACAAAAACGAAAACAAAAACGAAAACAAAAACGAAAACAAACACGAAAACAAAAACGAAAACAAAAACGAAAACAAAAACGAAAACAAAAAAGAAAACAAAAACGAAAACAAAAACGAAAACAAAAACGAAAACAAAAAAGAAAACAAAAACGAAAACAAAAACGAAAACAAAAACGAAAACAAAAACGAAAACAAAAACGAAAACAAAAACGAAAACAAAAACGAAAACAAAAACGAAAACAAAAACACTAACAAAAACGAAAAGGAAAACAAAATCAAAAACGAAAACAAAAACGAAAACAAAAACAAAAACGAAAACAAAAACGAAAACAAAAACGAAAACAAAAACGAAAACAAAAACGAAAACAAAAACAAAAACGAAAACAAAAACGAAAACAAAAACGAAAACAAAAACGAAAACAAAAACGAAAACAAAAACGAAAACAAAAACGAAAACAAAAACGAAAACAAAAACGAAAACAAAAAAGAAAACAAAAACGAAAACAAGAACGAAAACAAAAAAGAAAACAAAAACGAAAACAAAAACGAAAACAAACACGAAAAGAAAAACGAAAACAAAAACGAAAACAAAAACGAAAACAAAAACGAAAACAACAACATCATCGAGATATATCGATCAGCACGAATCGCGTACCTAGCGAAACATATCTGTTATTCTTCTATCAAATCAGAAACTTTCTTTCGATCGGTGAGAATTGTTAGTAAAGAACATTTGATATATAACTATAGCGCGGGAATTGATGTAGCTTCTCGCTCGCTTCGCTCGCTCTTATAAAACTAGCCTAACCTCAAAACCGATCCCGCGCGTCTGTAAATTATCGGAAAATCGCGGTCTTTTCGAAAAACGAACGCAATGTGGATTGGTTTTAGGTAAGGCTATAACATTCCGAGCGAGCGCAGCGAGCGAGCAACTCGTAAAGGTGAGTCGCAACCCAATGATTTTGACCGTAGGGACTTTTAAGTATTCGCAACAGCCCTAGGAGCGACACGCCGCTGGACTTGGTCGTGTGGGATCGAAGAGCATTATGCCGCTGGACTTAGTCTCGTACAAACAAAAACCAATTAAGACAAAGACAAGGACAGAAACAAGGACAAAAACAAAAACAAAAACGAAAACAAAAACAAAAACGAAAACAAAAACGAAAACAAAAACGAAAACAAACACGAAAACAAAAACGAAAACAAAAACGAAAACAAAAACGAAAACAAAAACGAAAACAAAAACGAAAACAAAAACGAAAACAAAAACGAAATCAAAAACGAAAACAAAAACGAAAACAAAAACGAAAACAAAAACGAAAACAAAAACGAAAACAAAAACGAAAACAAAAACGAAAACAAAAACGAAAACAAAAAAGAAAACAAAAACGAAAACGAAAACGAAAACAAAAACGAAAACAAACACGAAAACAAAAACGAAAACAAAAACGAAAACAAAAACGAAAACAAAAACGAAAACAAACACGAAAACAAAAACGAAAACAAAAACGAAAACAAAAACGAAAACAAAAACGAAAACAAAAACGAAAACAAAAACGAAAACAAAAACGAAAACAAAAACGAAAACAAAAACGAAAACAAAAACGAAAACAAAAAAGAAAACAAAAACGAAAACAAAAACGAAAACAAAAAAGAAAACAAAAACGAAAACAAAAACGAAAACAAACACGAAAAGAAAAACGAAAACAAAAACGAAAACAAAAACGAAAACAAAAACGAAAACAAAAACATCATCGAGATACATCGATCAGCACGAATCGCGTACCTAGCGAAACATATCTGTTATTCTTCTATCAAATCAGAAACTTTCTTTCGATCGGTGAGAATTGTTAGTAAAGAACATTTGATATATAACTATAGCGCGGGAATTGATGTAGCTTCTCGCTCGCTTCGCTCGCTCTTATAAAACTAGCCTAACCTCAAAACCGATCCCGCGCGTCTGTAAATTATCGGAAAATCGCGGTCTTTTCGAAAAACGAACGCAAGGTGGATTGGTTTTAGGTAAGGCTATAACATTCCGAGCGAGCGCAGCGAGCGAGCAACTCGTAAAGGTGAGTCGCAACCCAATGATTTTGACCGTAGGGACTTTTAAGTATTCGCAACAGCCCTAGGAGCGACACGCCGCTGGACTTGGTCGTGTGCGATCGAAGAGCATTATGTCGCTGGACTTAGTCTCGTACAAACAAAAACCAATTAAGACAAAGACAAGGACAGAAACAAGGACAAAAACAAAAACACAAACAAAAACGAAAAGGAAAACAAAAACAAAAACGAAAACAAAAACGAAAACAAAAACAAAAACGAAAACAAAAACGAAAACAAAAACGAAAACAAACACGAAAACAAAAACGAAAACAAAAACGAAAACAAAAACGAAAACAAAAACGAAAACAAAAACGAAAACAAAAACACAAACAAAAACGAAAAGGAAAACAAAAACAAAAACGAAAACAAAAACGAAAACAAAAACAAAAACGAAAACAAAAACGAAAACAAAAACGAAAACAAAAACGAAAACAAAAACGAAAACAAAAACGAAAACAAAAACAAAAACGAAAACAAAAACGAAAACAAAAACGAAAACAAAAACGAAAACAAAAACGAAAACAAAAACGAAAACAAAAACGAAAACAAAAAAGAAAACAAAAACGAAAACAAAAACGAAAACAAAAAAGAAAACAAAAACGAAAACAAAAACGAAAACAAACACGAAAAGAAAAACGAAAACAAAAACGAAAACAAAAACGAAAACAAAAACGAAAACAAAAACATCATCGAGATACATCGATCAGCACGAATCGCGTACCTAGCGAAACATATCTGTTATTCTTCTATCAAATCAGAAACTTTCTTTCGATCGGTGAGAATTGTTAGTAAAGAACATTTGATATATAACTATAGCGCGGGAATTGATGTAGCTTCTCGCTCGCTTCGCTCGCTCTTATAAAACTAGCCTAACCTCAAAACCGATCCCGCGCGTCTGTAAATTATCGGAAAATCGCGGTCTTTTCGAAAAACGAACGCAAGGTGGATTGGTTTTAGGTAAGGCTATAACATTCCGAGCGAGCGCAGCGAGCGAGCAACTCGTAAAGGTGAGTCGCAACCCAATGATTTTGACCGTAGGGACTTTTAAGTATTCGCAACAGCCCTAGGAGCGACACGCCGCTGGACTTGGTCGTGTGCGATCGAAGAGCATTATGCCGCTGGACTTAGTCTCGTACAAACAAAAACCAATTAAGACAAAGACAAGGACAGAAACAAGGACAAAAACAAAAACAAAAACGAAAACAAAAACAAAAACGAAAACAAAAACGAAAACAAAAACGAAAACAAACACGAAAACAAAAACGAAAACAAAAACGAAAACAAAAACGAAAACAAAAACGAAAACAAAAACGAAAACAAAAACGAAAACAAAAACGAAAACAAAAACGAAATCAAAAACGAAAACAAAAACGAAAACAAAAACGAAAACAAAAACGAAAACAAAAACGAAAACAAAAACGAAAACAAAAACGAAAAGGAAAACAAAAACAAAAACGAAAACAAAAACGAAAACAAAAACAAAAACGAAAACAAAAACGAAAACAAAAACGAAAACAAAAACGAAAACAAAAACGAAAACAAAAACGAAAACAAAAACGAAAACAAAAACGAAAACAAAAACGAAAACAAAAACGAAAACAAAAACGAAAACAAAAACGAAAACAAAAACGAAAACAAAAACGAAAACAAAAACATCATCGAGATACATCGATCAGCACGAATCGCGTACCTAGCGAAACATATCTGTTATTCTTCTATCAAATCAGAAACTTTCTTTCGATCGGTGAGAATTGTTAGTAAAGAACATTTGATATATAACTATAGCGCGGGAATTGATGTAGCTTCTCGCTCGCTTCGCTCGCTCTTATAAAACTAGCCTAACCTCAAAACCGATCCCGCGCGTCTGTAAATTATCGGAAAATCGCGGTCTTTTCGAAAAACGAACGCAAGGTGGATTGGTTTTAGGTAAGGCTATAACATTCCGAGCGAGCGCAGCGAGCGAGCAACTCGTAAAGGTGAGTCGCAACCCAATGATTTTGACCGTAGGGACTTTTAAGTATTCGCAACAGCCCTAGGAGCGACACGCCGCTGGACTTGGTCGTGTGCGATCGAAGAGCATTATGCCGCTGGACTTAGTCTCGTACAAACAAAAACCAATTAAGACAAAGACAAGGACAGAAACAAGGACAAAAACAAAAACAAAAACGAAAACAAAAACAAAAACGAAAACAAAAACGAAAACAAAAACGAAAACAAACACGAAAACAAAAACGAAAACAAAAACGAAAACAAAAACGAAAACAAAAACGAAAACAAAAACGAAAACAAAAACGAAAACAAAAACGAAATCAAAAACGAAAACAAAAACGAAAACAAAAACGAAAACAAAAACGAAAACAAAAACGAAAACAAAAACGAAAACAAAAACGAAAACAAAAACGAAAACAAAAACGAAAACAAAAAAGAAAACAAAAACGAAAACAAAAACGAAAACAAACACGAAAACAAAAACGAAAACAAAAACGAAAACAAAAACGAAAACAAAAACGAAAACAAAAACGAAAACAAAAACGAAAACAAAAACGAAAACAAAAACGAAAACAAAAACGAAAACAAAAACGAAAACAAAAACGAAAACAAAAACGAAAACAAAAACGAAAACAAAAACATCATCGAGATACATCGATCAGCACGAATCGCGTACCTAGCGAAACATATCTGTTATTCTTCTATCAAATCAGAAACTTTCTTTCGATCGGTGAGAATTGTTAGTAAAGAACATATGATATATAACTATAGCGCGGGAATTGATGTAGCTTCTCGCTCGCTTCGCTCGCCCTTATAAAACTAGCCTAACCTCAAAACCGATCCCGCGCGTCTGTAAATTATCGGAAAATCGCGGTCTTTTCGAAAAACGAACGCAAGGTGGATTGGTTTTAGGTAAGGCTATAACATTCCGAGCGAGCGCAGCGAGCGAGCAACTCGTAAAGGTGAGTCGCAACCCAATGATTTTGACCGTAGGGACTTTTAAGTATTCGCAACAGCCCTAGGAGCGACACGCCGCTGGACTTGGTCGTGTGCGATCGAAGAGCATTATGCCGCTGGACTTAGTCTCGTACAAACAAAAACCAATTAAGACAAAGACAAGGACAGAAACAAGGACAAAAACAAAAACAAAAACGAAAACAAAAACAAAAACGAAAACAAAAACGAAAACAAAAACGAAAACAAACACGAAAACAAAAACGAAAACAAAAACGAAAACAAAAACGAAAACAAAAACGAAAACAAAAACGAAAACAAAAACGAAATCAAAAACGAAAACAAAAACGAAAACAAACACGAAAACAAAAACGAAAACAAAAACGAAAACAAAAACGAAAACAAAAACGAAAACAAAAACGAAAACAAAAACGAAAACAAAAACGAAAACAAAAACGAAAACAAAAACGAAAACAAAAACGAAAACAAAAAAGAAAACAAAAACGAAAACAAAAACGAAAACAAAAAAGAAAACAAAAACGAAAACAAAAACGAAAACAAACACGAAAAGAAAAACGAAAACAAAAACGAAAACAAAAACGAAAACAAAAACGAAAACAAAAACATCATCGAGATACATCGATCAGCACGAATCGCGTACCTAGCGAAACATATCTGTTATTCTTCTATCAAATCAGAAACTTTCTTTCGATCGGTGAGAATTGTTAGTAAAGAACATTTGATATATAACTATAGCGCGGGAATTGATGTAGCTTCTCGCTCGCTTCGCTCGCTCTTATAAAACTAGCCTAACCTCAAAACCGATCCCGCGCGTCTGTAAATTATCGGAAAATCGCGGTCTTTTCGAAAAACGAACGCAAGGTGGATTGGTTTTAGGTAAGGCTATAACATTCCGAGCGAGCGCAGCGAGCGAGCAACTCGTAAAGGTGAGTCGCAACCCAATGATTTTGACCGTAGGGACTTTTAAGTATTCGCAACAGCCCTAGGAGCGACACGCCGCTGGACTTGGTCGTGTGCGATCGAAGAGCATTATGTCGCTGGACTTAGTCTCGTACAAACAAAAACCAATTAAGACAAAGACAAGGACAGAAACAAGGACAAAAACAAAAACACAAACAAAAACGAAAAGGAAAACAAAAACAAAAACGAAAACAAAAACGAAAACAAAAACAAAAACGAAAACAAAAACGAAAACAAAAACGAAAACAAACACGAAAACAAAAACGAAAACAAAAACGAAAACAAAAACGAAAACAAAAACGAAAACAAAAACGAAAACAAAAACACAAACAAAAACGAAAAGGAAAACAAAAACAAAAACGAAAACAAAAACGAAAACAAAAACAAAAACGAAAACAAAAACGAAAACAAAAACGAAAACAAAAACGAAAACAAAAACGAAAACAAAAACGAAAACAAAAACAAAAACGAAAACAAAAACGAAAACAAAAACGAAAACAAAAACGAAAACAAAAACGAAAACAAAAACGAAAACAAAAACGAAAACAAAAAAGAAAACAAAAACGAAAACAAAAACGAAAACAAAAAAGAAAACAAAAACGAAAACAAAAACGAAAACAAACACGAAAAGAAAAACGAAAACAAAAACGAAAACAAAAACGAAAACAAAAACGAAAACAAAAACATCATCGAGATACATCGATCAGCACGAATCGCGTACCTAGCGAAACATATCTGTTATTCTTCTATCAAATCAGAAACTTTCTTTCGATCGGTGAGAATTGTTAGTAAAGAACATTTGATATATAACTATAGCGCGGGAATTGATGTAGCTTCTCGCTCGCTTCGCTCGCTCTTATAAAACTAGCCTAACCTCAAAACCGATCCCGCGCGTCTGTAAATTATCGGAAAATCGCGGTCTTTTCGAAAAACGAACGCAAGGTGGATTGGTTTTAGGTAAGGCTATAACATTCCGAGCGAGCGCAGCGAGCGAGCAACTCGTAAAGGTGAGTCGCAACCCAATGATTTTGACCGTAGGGACTTTTAAGTATTCGCAACAGCCCTAGGAGCGACACGCCGCTGGACTTGGTCGTGTGCGATCGAAGAGCATTATGCCGCTGGACTTAGTCTCGTACAAACAAAAACCAATTAAGACAAAGACAAGGACAGAAACAAGGACAAAAACAAAAACAAAAACGAAAACAAAAACAAAAACGAAAACAAAAACGAAAACAAAAACGAAAACAAACACGAAAACAAACACGAAAACAAAAACGAAAACAAAAACGAAAACAAAAACGAAAACAAAAACGAAAACAAAAACGAAAAGGAAAACAAAAACAAAAACGAAAACAAAAACGAAAACAAAAACGAAAACAAAAACACAAACAAAAACGAAAAGGAAAACAAAAACAAAAACGAAAACAAAAACGAAAACAAAAACGAAAACAAAAACGAAAACAAAAACAAAAACGAAAACAAAAACGAAAACAAAAACGAAAACAAAAACGAAAACAAAAACGAAAACAAAAACGAAAACAAAAACGAAAACAAAAACGAAAACAAAAACGAAAACAAAAACGAAAACAAAAAAGAAAACAAAAACGAAAACAAAAACGAAAACAAAAAAGAAAACAAAAACGAAAACAAAAACGAAAACAAACACGAAAAGAAAAACGAAAACAAAAACGAAAACAAAAACGAAAACAAAAACGAAAACAAAAACATCATCGAGATACATCGATCAGCACGAATCGCGTACCTAGCGAAACATATCTGTTATTCTTCTATCAAATCAGAAACTTTCTTTCGATCGGTGAGAATTGTTAGTAAAGAACATTTGATATATAACTATAGCGCGGGAATTGATGTAGCTTCTCGCTCGCTTCGCTCGCTCTTATAAAACTAGCCTAACCTCAAAACCGATCCCGCGCGTCTGTAAATTATCGGAAAATCGCGGTCTTTTCGAAAAACGAACGCAAGGTGGATTGGTTTTAGGTAAGGCTATAACATTCCGAGCGAGCGCAGCGAGCGAGCAACTCGTAAAGGTGAGTCGCAACCCAATGATTTTGACCGTAGGGACTTTTAAGTATTCGCAACAGCCCTAGGAGCGACACGCCGCTGGACTTGGTCGTGTGCGATCGAAGAGCATTATGCCGCTGGACTTAGTCTCGTACAAACAAAAACCAATTAAGACAAAGACAAGGACAGAAACAAGGACAAAAACAAAAACACAAACAAAAACGAAAAGGAAAACAAAAACAAAAACGAAAACAAAAACGAAAACAAACACGAAAACAAAAACGAAAACAAAAACGAAAACAAAAACGAAAACAAACACGAAAAGAAAAACGAAAACAAAAACGAAAACAAAAACGAAAACAAAAACGAAAACAAAAACATCATCGAGATACATCGATCAGCACGAATCGCGTACCTAGCGAAACATATCTGTTATTCTTCTATCAAATCAGAAACTTTCTTTCGATCGGTGAGAATTGTTAGTAAAGAACATTTGATATATAACTATAGCGCGGGAATTGATGTAGCTTCTCGCTCGCTTCGCTCGCTCTTATAAAACTAGCCTAACCTCAAAACCGATCCCGCGCGTCTGTAAATTATCGGAAAATCGCGGTCTTTTCGAAAAACGAACGCAAGGTGGATTGGTTTTAGGTAAGGCTATAACATTCCGAGCGAGCGCAGCGAGCGAGCAACTCGTAAAGGTGAGTCGCAACCCAATGATTTTGACCGTAGGGACTTTTAAGTATTCGCAACA
This sequence comes from Bombus pascuorum, assembly GCF_905332965.1. Classification (NCBI taxonomy): domain Eukaryota; kingdom Metazoa; phylum Arthropoda; class Insecta; order Hymenoptera; family Apidae; genus Bombus; species Bombus pascuorum. The sequence goes on along the minus strand of NW_026869737.1, from coordinate 1,076,642 downwards.
GCCCTAGGAGCGACACGCCGCTGGACTTGGTCGTGTGCGATCGAAGAGCATTATGCCGCTGGACTTAGTCTCGTACAAACAAAAACCAATTAAGACAAAGACAAGGACAGAAACAAGGACAAAAACAAAAACAAAAACGAAAACAAAAACAAAAACGAAAACAAAAACGAAAACAAACACGAAAACAAAAACGAAAACAAAAACGAAAACAAAAACGAAAACAAAAACGAAAACAAAAACGAAAACAAAAACGAAAACAAAAACGAAATCAAAAACGAAAACAAAAACGAAAACAAAATCGAAAACAAAAACGAAAACAAAAACGAAAACAAAAACGAAAACAAAAACGAAAACAAAAACGAAAACAAAAACGAAAACAAAAACGAAAACAAAAACGAAAACAAAAACGAAAACAAAAACGAAAACAAAAACGAAAACAAAAACAAAAACGAAAACAAAAACGAAAACAAAAACGAAAACAAAAACGAAAACAAAAACGAAAACAAAAACGAAAACAAAAACGAAAACAAAAACGAAAACAAACACGAAAACAAAAAAGAAAACAAAAACGAAAACAAAAACGAAAACAAAAACGAAAACAAAAACGAAAACAAAAACGAAAACAAAAACGAAAACAAAAACGAAAACAAAAACACAAACAAAAACGAAAAGTAAAACAAAAACAAAAACGAAAACAAAAACAAAAACGAAAACAAAAAAGAAAACAAAAACGAAAACAAAAACGAAAACAAAAACGAAAACAAAAACGAAAACAAAAACGAAAACAAAAACGAAAACAAAAACGAAAACAAAAACGAAAACAAAAACGAAAACAAAAAAGAAAACAAAAACGAAAACAAAAACGAAAACAAAAAAGAAAACAAAAACGAAAACAAAAACGAAAACAAAAACGAAAAGAAAAACGAAAACAAAAACGAAAACAAAAACGAAAACAAAAACGAAAACAAAAACATCATCGAGATACATCGATCAGCACGAATCGCGTACCTAGCGAAACATATCTGTTATTCTTCTATCAAATCAGAAACTTTCTTTCGATCGGTGAGAATTGTTAGTAAAGAACATTTGATATATAACTATAGCGCGGGAATTGATGTAGCTTCTCGCTCGCTTCGCTCGCTCTTATAAAACTAGCCTAACCTCAAAACCGATCCCGCGCGTCTGTAAATTATCGGAAAATCGCGGTCTTTTCGAAAAACGAACGCAAGGTGGATTGGTTTTAGGTAAGGCTATAACATTCCGAGCGAGCGCAGCGAGCGAGCAACTCGTAAAGGTGAGTCGCAACCCAATGATTTTGACCGTAGGGACTTTTAAGTATTCGCAACAGCCCTAGGAGCGACACGCCGCTGGACTTGGTCGTGTGCGATCGAAGAGCATTATGCCGCTGGACTTAGTCTCGTACAAACAAAAACCAATTAAGACAAAGACAAGGACAGAAACAAGGACAAAAACAAAAACAAAAACGAAAACAAAAACAAAAACGAAAACAAAAACGAAAACAAAAACGAAAACAAACACGAAAACAAAAACGAAAACAAAAACGAAAACAAAAACGAAAACAAAAACGAAAACAAAAACGAAAACAAAAACGAAAACAAAAACGAAATCAAAAACGAAAACAAACACGAAAAGAAAAACGAAAACAAAAACGAAAACAAAAACGAAAACAAAAACGAAAACAACAACATCATCGAGATACATCGATCAGCACGAATCGCGTACCTAGCGAAACATATCTGTTATTCTTCTATCAAATCAGAAACTTTCTTTCGATCGGTGAGAATTGTTAGTAAAGAACATTTGATATATAACTATAGCGCGGGAATTGATGTAGCTTCTCGCTCGCTTCGCTCGCTCTTATAAAACTAGCCTAACCTCAAAACCGATCCCGCGCGTCTGTAAATTATCGGAAAATCGCGGTCTTTTCGAAAAACGAACGCAAGGTGGATTGGTTTTAGGTAAGGCTATAACATTCCGAGCGAGCGCAGCGAGCGAGCAACTCGTAAAGGTGAGTCGCAACCCAATGATTTTGACCGTAGGGACTTTTAAGTATTCGCAACAGCCCTAGGAGCGACACGCCGCTGGACTTGGTCGTGTGCGATCGAAGAGCATTATGCCGCTGGACTTAGTCTCGTACAAACAAAAACCAATTAAGACAAAGACAAGGACAGAAACAAGGACAAAAACAAAAACAAAAACGAAAACAAAAACAAAAACGAAAACAAAAACGAAAACAAAAACGAAAACAAACACGAAAACAAAAACGAAAACAAAAACGAAAACAAAAACGAAAACAAAAACGAAAACAAAAACGAAAACAAAAACGAAAACAAAAACGAAATCAAAAACGAAAACAAAAACGAAAACAAAAACGAAAACAAAAACGAAAACAAAAACGAAAACAAAAACGAAAACAAAAACGAAAACAAAAACGAAAACAAAAACGAAAACAAAAAAGAAAACAAAAACGAAAACAAAAACGAAAACAAACACGAAAACAAAAACGAAAACAAAAACGAAAACAAAAACGAAAACAAAAACGAAAACAAAAACGAAAACAAAAACGAAAACAAAAACGAAAACAAAAACGAAAACAAAAACGAAAACAAAAACGAAAACAAAAACGAAAACAAAAACGAAAACAAAAACGAAAACAAAAACGAAAACAAAAACGAAAACAAAAACGAAAACAAAAACGAAAACAAAAACATCATCGAGATACATCGATCAGCACGAATCGCGTACCTAGCGAAACATATCTGTTATTCTTCTATCAAATCAGAAACTTTCTTTCGATCGGTGAGAATTGTTGGTAAAGAACATTTGATATATAACTATAGCGCGGGAATTGATGTAGCTTCTCGCTCGCTTCGCTCGCTCTTATAAAACTAGCCTAACCTCAAAACCGATCCCGCGCGTCTGTAAATTATCGGAAAATCGCGGTCTTTTCGAAAAACGAACGCAAGGTGGATTGGTTTTAGGTAAGGCTATAACGTTCCGAGCGAGCGCAGCGAGCGAGCAACTCGTAAAGGTGAGTCGCAACCCAATGATTTTGACCGTAGGGACTTTTAAGTATTCGCAACAGCCCTAGGAGCGACACGCCGCTGGACTTGGTCGTGTGCGATCGAAGAGCATTATGCCGCTGGACTTAGTCTCGTACAAACAAAAACCAATTAAGACAAATACAAGGACAGAAACAAGGACAAAAACAAAAACAAAAACGAAAACAAAAACAAAAACGAAAACAAAAACGAAAACAAAAACGAAAACAAACACGAAAACAAAAACGAAAACAAAAACGAAAACAAAAACGAAAACAAAAACGAAAACAAAAACGAAAACAAAAACGAAAACAAAAACGAAAACAAAAACGAAAACAAAAACGAAATCAAAAACGAAAACAAAAACGAAAACAAAAACGAAAACAAAAACGAAAACAAAAACGAAAACAAAAACGAAAACAAAAACGAAAACAAAAACGAAAACAAAAACGAAAACAAAAAAGAAAACAAAAACGAAAACAAAAACGAAAACAAAAACGAAAACAAAAACGAAAACAAAAAAGAAAACAAAAACGAAAACAAAAACGAAAACAAAAAAGAAAACAAAAACGAAAACAAAAACGAAAACAAAAACGAAAAGAAAAACGAAAACAAAAACGAAAACAAAAACGAAAACAAAAACGAAAACAAAAACATGATCGAGATACATCGATCAGCACGAATCGCGTACCTAGCGAAACATATCTGTTATTCTTCTATCAAATCAGAAACTTTCTTTCGATCGGTGAGAATTGTTAGTAAAGAACATTTGATATATAACTATAGCGCGGGAATTGATGTAGCTTCTCGCTCGCTTCGCTCGCTCTTATAAAACTAGCCTAACCTCAAAACCGATCCCGCGCGTCTGTAAATTATCGGAAAATCGCGGTCTTTTCGAAAAACGAACGCAAGGTGGATTGGTTTTAGGTAAGGCTATAACATTCCGAGCGAGCGCAGCGAGCGAGCAACTCGTAAAGGTGAGTCGCAACCCAATGATTTTGACCGTAGGGACTTTTAAGTATTCGCAACAGCCCTAGGAGCGACACGCCGCTGGACTTGGTCGTGTGCGATCGAAGAGCATTATGCCGCTGGACTTAGTCTCGTACAAACAAAAACCAATTAAGACAAAGACAAGGACAGAAACAAGGACAAAAACAAAAACAAAAACGAAAACAAAAACAAAAACGAAAACAAAAACGAAAACAAAAACGAAAACAAACACGAAAACAAAAACGAAAACAAAAACGAAAACAAAAACGAAAACAAAAACGAAAACAAAAACGAAAACAAAAACGAAAACAAAAACGAAATCAAAAACGAAAACAAACACGAAAAGAAAAACGAAAACAAAAACGAAAACAAAAACGAAAACAAAAACGAAAACAACAACATCATCGAGATACATCGATCAGCACGAATCGCGTACCTAGCGAAACATATCTGTTATTCTTCTATCAAATCAGAAACTTTCTTTCGATCGGTGAGAATTGTTAGTAAAGAACATTTGATATATAACTATAGCGCGGGAATTGATGTAGCTTCTCGCTCGCTTCGCTCGCTCTTATAAAACTAGCCTAACCTCAAAACCGATCCCGCGCGTCTGTAAATTATCGGAAAATCGCGGTCTTTTCGAAAAACGAACGCAAGGTGGATTGGTTTTAGGTAAGGCTATAACATTCCGAGCGAGCGCAGCGAGCGAGCAACTCGTAAAGGTGAGTCGCAACCCAATGATTTTGACCGTAGGGACTTTTAAGTATTCGCAACAGCCCTAGGAGCGACACGCCGCTGGACTTGGTCGTGTGCGATCGAAGAGCATTATGCCGCTGGACTTAGTCTCGTACAAACAAAAACCAATTAAGACAAAGACAAGGACAGAAACAAGGACAAAAACAAAAACAAAAACGAAAACAAAAACAAAAACGAAAACAAAAACGAAAACAAAAACGAAAACAAACACGAAAACAAAAACGAAAACAAAAACGAAAACAAAAACGAAAACAAAAACGAAAACAAAAACGAAAACAAAAACGAAAACAAAAACGAAATCAAAAACGAAAACAAAAACGAAAACAAAAACGAAAACAAAAACGAAAACAAAAACGAAAACAAAAACAAAAACAAAAACGAAAACAAAAACGAAAACAAAAACGAAAACAAAAACGAAAACAAAAAAGAAAACAAAAACGAAAACAAAAACGAAAACAAACACGAAAACAAAAACGAAAACAAAAACGAAAATAAAAACGAAAACAAAAACGAAAACAAAAACGAAAACAAAAACGAAAACAAAAACGAAAACAAAAACGAAAACAAAAACGAAAACAAAAACGAAAACAAAAACGAAAACAAAAACGAAAACAAAAACGAAAACAAAAACGAAAACAAAAACGAAAACAAAAACGAAAACAAAAACGAAAACAAAAACATCATCGAGATACATCGATCAGCACGAATCGCGTACCTAGCGAAACATATCTGTTATTCTTCTATCAAATCAGAAACTTTCTTTCGATCGGTGAGAATTGTTAGTAAAGAACATTTGATATATAACTATAGCGCGGGAATTGATGTAGCTTCTCGCTCGCTTCGCTCGCTCTTATAAAACTAGCCTAACCTCAAAACCGATCCCGCGCGTCTGTAAATTATCGGAAAATCGCGGTCTTTTCGAAAAACGAACGCAAGGTGGATTGGTTTTAGGTAAGGCTATAACGTTCCGAGCGAGCGCAGCGAGCGAGCAACTCGTAAAGGTGAGTCGCAACCCAATGATTTTGACCGTAGGGACTTTTAAGTATTCGCAACAGCCCTAGGAGCGACACGCCGCTGGACTTGGTCGTGTGCGATCGAAGAGCATTATGCCGCTGGACTTAGTCTCGTACAAACAAAAACCAATTAAGACAAAGACAAGGACAGAAACAAGGACAAAAACAAAAACAAAAACGAAAACAAAAACAAAAACGAAAACAAAAACGAAAACAAAAACGAAAACAAACACGAAAACAAAAACGAAAACAAAAACGAAAACAAAAACGAAAACAAAAACGAAAACAAAAACGAAAACAAAAACGAAAACAAAAACGAAATCAAAAACGAAAACAAAAACGAAAACAAAAACGAAAACAAAAACGAAAACAAAAACGAAAACAAAAACGAAAACAAAAACGAAAACAAAAACGAAAACAAAAACGAAAACAAAAAAGAAAACAAAAACGAAAACGAAAACGAAAACAAAAACGAAAACAAACACGAAAACAAAAACGAAAACAAAAACGAAAACAAAAACGAAAACAAAAACGAAAACAAAAAAGAAAACAAAAACGAAAACAAAAACGAAAACAAACACGAAAACAAAAACGAAAACAAAAACGAAAACAAAAACGAAAACAAAAACGAAAACAAAAACGAAAACAAAAACGAAAACAAAAACGAAAACAAAAACGAAAACAAAAACGAAAACAAAAACGAAAACAAAAACGAAAACAAAAACGAAAACAAAAACGAAAACAAAAACGAAAACAAAAACGAAAACAAAAACGAAAACAAAAACGAAAACAAAAACATCATCGAGATACATCGATCAGCACGAATCGCGTACCTAGCGAAACATATCTGTTATTCTTCTATCAAATCAGAAACTTTCTTTCGATCGGTGAGAATTGTTAGTAAAGAACATTTGATATATAACTATAGCGCGGGAATTGATGTAGCTTCTCGCTCGCTTCGCTCGCTCTTATAAAACTAGCCTAACCTCAAAACCGATCCCGCGCGTCTGTAAATTATCGGAAAATCGCGGTCTTTTCGAAAAACGAACGCAAGGTGGATTGGTTTTAGGTAAGGCTATAACGTTCCGAGCGAGCGCAGCGAGCGAGCAACTCGTAAAGGTGAGTCGCAACCCAATGATTTTGACCGTAGGGACTTTTAAGTATTCGCAACAGCCCTAGGAGCGACACGCCGCTGGACTTGGTCGTGTGCGATCGAAGAGCATTATGCCGCTGGACTTAGTCTCGTACAAACAAAAACCAATTAAGACAAAGACAAGGACAGAAACAAGGACAAAAACAAAAACAAAAACGAAAACAAAAACAAAAACGAAAACAAAAACGAAAACAAAAACGAAAACAAACACGAAAACAAAAACGAAAACAAAAACGAAAACAAAAACGAAAACAAAAACGAAAACAAAAACGAAAACAAAAACGAAAACAAAAACGAAATCAAAAACGAAAACAAAAACGAAAACAAAAACGAAAACAAAAACGAAAACAAAAACGAAAACAAAAAAGAAAACAAAAACGAAAACGAAAACGAAAACAAAAACGAAAACAAACACGAAAACAAAAACGAAAACAAAAACGAAAACAAAAACGAAAACAAAAACGAAAACAAACACGAAAACAAAAACGAAAACAAAAACGAAAACAAAAACGAAAACAAAAACGAAAACAAAAACGAAAACAAAAACGAAAACAAAAACGAAAACAAAAACAAAAACGAAAACAAAAACGAAAACAAAAACGAAAACAAAAACGAAAACAAAAAAGAAAACAAAAACGAAAACAAAAACGAAAACAAACACGAAAAGAAAAACGAAAACAAAAACGAAAACAAAAACGAAAACAAAAACGAAAACAAAAACATCATCGAGATACATCGATCAGCACGAATCGCGTACCTAGCGAAACATATCTGTTATTCTTCTATCAAATCAGAAACTTTCTTTCGATCGGTGAGAATTGTTAGTAAAGAACATTTGATATATAACTATAGCGCGGGAATTGATGTAGCTTCTCGCTCGCTTCGCTCGCTCTTATAAAACTAGCCTAACCTCAAAACCGATCCCGCGCGTCTGTAAATTATCGGAAAATCGCGGTCTTTTCGAAAAACGAACGCAAGGTGGATTGGTTTTAGGTAAGGCTATAACATTCCGAGCGAGCGCAGCGAGCGAGCAACTCGTAAAGGTGAGTCGCAACCCAATGATTTTGACCGTAGGGACTTTTAAGTATTCGCAACAGCCCTAGGAGCGACACGCCGCTGGACTTGGTCGTGTGCGATCGAAGAGCATTATGCCGCTGGACTTAGTCTCGTACAAACAAAAACCAATTAAGACAAAGACAAGGACAGAAACAAGGACAAAAACAAAAACAAAAACGAAAACAAAAACAAAAACGAAAACAAAAACGAAAACAAAAACGAAAACAAACACGAAAACAAAAACGAAAACAAAAACGAAAACAAAAACGAAAACAAAAACGAAAACAAAAACGAAAACAAAAACGAAAACAAAAACGAAAACAAAAACGAAATAAAAAACGAAAACAAAAACGAAAACAAAAACGAAAACAAAAACGAAAACAAAAACGAAAACAAAAACGAAAACAAAAAAGAAAACAAAAACGAAAACGAAAACGAAAACAAAAACGAAAACAAACACGAAAACAAAAACGAAAACAAAAACGAAAACAAAAACGAAAACAAAAACGAAAACAAAAACGAAAACAAAAAAGAAAACAAAAACGAAAACGAAAACGAAAACAAAAACGAAAACAAACACGAAAACAAAAACGAAAACAAAAACGAAAACAAAAACGAAAACAAAAACGAAAACAAAAACGAAAACAAAAACGAAAACAAAAACGAAAACAAAAACGAAAACAAAAACGAAATCAAAAACGAAAACAAAAACGAAAACAAAAACGAAAACAAAAACGAAAACAAAAACGAAAACAAAAACGAAAACAAAAACGAAAACAAAAACGAAAACAAAAAAGAAAACAAAAACGAAAACGAAAACGAAAACAAAAACGAAAACAAAAACGAAAACAAAAACGAAAACAAAAACATCATCGAGATACATCGATCAGCACGAATCGCGTACCTAGCGAAACATATCTGTTATTCTTCTATCAAATCAGAAACTTTCTTTCGATCGGTGAGAATTGTTAGTAAAGAACATTTGATATATAACTATAGCGCGGGAATTGATGTAGCTTCTCGCTCGCTTCGCTCGCTCTTATAAAACTAGCCTAACCTCAAAACCGATCCCGCGCGTCTGTAAATTATCGGAAAATCGCGGTCTTTTCGAAAAACGAACGCAAGGTGGATTGGTTTTAGGTAAGGCTATAACATTCCGAGCGAGCGCAGCGAGCGAGCAACTCGTAAAGGTGAGTCGCAACCCAATGATTTTGACCGTAGGGACTTTTAAGTATTCGCAACAGCCCTAGGAGCGACACGCCGCTGGACTTGGTCGTGTGCGATCGAAGAGCATTATGCCGCTGGACTTAGTCTCGTACAAACAAAAACCAATTAAGACAAAGACAAGGACAGAAACAAGGACAAAAACAAAAACAAAAACGAAAACAAAAACAAAAACGAAAACAAAAACGAAAACAAAAACGAAAACAAACACGAAAACAAAAACGAAAACAAAAACGAAAACAAAAACGAAAACAAAAACGAAAACAAAAACGAAAACAAAAACGAAAACAAAAACGAAATCAAAAACGAAAACAAAAACGAAAACAAAAACGAAAACAAAAACGAAAACAAAAACGAAAACAAAAACGAAAACAAAAACAAAAACGAAAACAAAAACGAAAACAAAAAAGAAAACAAAAACGAAAACGAAAACGAAAACAAAAACGAAAACAAAAACGAAAACAAAAACGAAAACAAAAACGAAAACAAAAACGAAAACAAAAACGAAAACAAACACGAAAACAAAAACGAAAACAAAAACGAAAACAAAAACGAAAACAAAAACGAAAACAAAAACGAAAACAAAAACGAAAACAAAAACACAAACAAAAACGAAAAGGAAAACAAAAACAATAACGAAAACAAAAACGAAAACAAAAACGAAAACAAAAACGAAAACAAAAACGAAAACAAAAACGAAAACAAAAACAAAAACAAAAACGAAAACAAAAACGAAAACAAAAACGAAAACAAAAAAGAAAACAAAAACGAAAACGAAAACGAAAACAAAAACGAAAACAAACACGAAAACAAAAACGAAAACAAAAACGAAAACAAAAACGAAAACAAAAACGAAAACAAAAACGAAAACAAAAACGAAAACAAAAACATCATCGAGATACATCGATCAGCACGAATCGCGTACCTAGCGAAACATATCTGTTATTCTTCTATCAAATCAGAAACTTTCTTTCGATCGGTGAGAATTGTTAGTAAAGAACATTTGATATATAACTATAGCGCGGGAATTGATGTAGCTTCTCGCTCGCTTCGCTCGCTCTTATAAAACTAGCCTAACCTCAAAACCGATCCCGCGCGTCTGTAAATTATCGGAAAATCGCGGTCTTTTCGAAAAACGAACGCAAGGTGGATTGGTTTTAGGTAAGGCTATAACATTCCGAGCGAGCGCAGCGAGCGAGCAACTCGTAAAGGTGAGTCGCAACCCAATGATTTTGACCGTAGGGACTTTTAAGTATTCGCAACAGCCCTAGGAGCGACACGCCGCTGGACTTGGTCGTGTGCGATCGAAGAGCATTATGCCGCTGGACTTAGTCTCGTACAAACAAAAACCAATTAAGACAAAGACAAGGACAGAAACAAGGACAAAAACAAAAACACAAACAAAAACGAAAAGGAAAACAAAAACAAAAACGAAAACAAAAACGAAAACAAAAACAAAAACGAAAACAAAAACGAAAACAAAAACGAAAACAAAAACGAAAACAAAAACGAAAACAAAAACGAAAACAAAAACGAAAAGGAAAACGAAAACAAAAACGAAAACAAAAACGAAAACAAAAACGAAAACAAAAAAGAAAACAAAAATGAAAACAAAAACGAAAACAAAAACGAAAACAAAAACGAAAACAAAAACGAAAACAAAAACGAAAACAAAAACGAAAACAAAAACGAAAACAAAAACGAAAACAAAAACGAAAACAAAAACGAAAACAAAAACGAAAACAAAAACATCATCGAGATACATCGATCAGCACGAATCGCGTACCTAGCGAAACATATCTGTTATTCTTCTATCAAATCAGAAACTTTCTTTCGATCGGTGAGAATTGTTAGTAAAGAACATTTGATATATAACTATAGCGCGGGAATTGATGTAGCTTCTCGCTCGCTTCGCTCGCTCTTATAAAACTAGCCTAACCTCAAAACCGATCCCGCGCGTCTGTAAATTATCGGAAAATCGCGGTCTTTTCGAAAAACGAACGCAAGGTGGATTGGTTTTAGGTAAGGCTATAACATTCCGAGCGAGCGCAGCGAGCGAGCAACTCGTAAAGGTGAGTCGCAACCCAATGATTTTGACCGTAGGGACTTTTAAGTATTCGCAACAGCCCTAGGAGCGACACGCCGCTGGACTTGGTCGTGTGCGATCGAAGAGCATTATGCCGCTGGACTTAGTCTCGTACAAACAAAAACCAATTAAGACAAAGACAAGGACAGAAACAAGGACAAAAACAAAAACACAAACAAAAACGAAAAGGAAAACAAAAACAAAAACGAAAACAAAAACGAAAACAAAAACAAAAACGAAAACAAAAACGAAAACAAAAACGAAAACAAAAACGAAAACAAAAACGAAAACAAAAACGAAAACAAAAACGAAAAGGAAAACAAAAACAAAAACGAAAACAAAAACGAAAACAAAAACAAAAACGAAAACAAAAACGAAAACAAAAACGAAAACAAAAACGAAAACAAAAACGAAAACAAAAACAAAAACGAAAACAAAAACGAAAACAAAAACGAAAACAAAAACGAAAACAAAAACGAAAACAAAAACGAAAACGAAAACAAAAACGAAAACAAAAACGAAAACAAAAACGAAAACAAAAAAGAAAACAAAAATGAAAACAAAAACGAAAACAAAAACGAAAACAAAAACGAAAACAAAAACGAAATCAAAAACGAAAACAAAAACGAAAACAAAAACGAAAACAAAAACGAAAACAAAAACGAAAACAAAAACGAAAACAAAAACGAAAACAAAAACATCATCGAGATACATCGATCAGCACGAATCGCGTACCTAGCGAAACATATCTGTTATTCTTCTATCAAATCAGAAACTTTCTTTCGATCGGTGAGAATTGTTAGTAAAGAACATTTGATATATAACTATAGCGCGGGAATTGATGTAGCTTCTCGCTCGCTTCGCTCGCTCTTATAAAACTAGCCTAACCTCAAAACCGATCCCGCGCATCTGTAAATTATCGGAAAATCGCGGTCTTTTCCAAAAACGAACGCAAGGTGGATTGGTTTTAGGTAAGGCTATAACATTCCGAGCGAGCGCAGCGAGCAAGCAACTCGTAAAGGTGAGTCGCAACCCAATGATTTTGACCGTAGGGACTTTTAAGTATTCGCAACAGCCCTAGGAGCGACACGCCGCTGGACTTGGTCGTGTGCGATCGAAGAGCATTATGCCGCTGGACTTAGTCTCGTACAAACAAAAACCAATTAAGACAAAGACAAGGACGGAAACAAGGACAAAAACAAAAACACAAACAAAAACGAAAAGGAAAACAAAAACAAAAACGAAAACAAAAACGAAAACAAAAACAAAAACGAAAACAAAAACGAAAACAAAAACGAAAACAAAAACGAAAACAAACACGAAAACAAAAACGAAAACAAAAACGAAAACAAAAACGAAAACAAAAACGAAAACAAAAACGAAAACAAAAACGAAAACAAACACGAAAACAAAAACGAAAACAAAAACGAAAACAAAAACGAAAACAAAAACGAAAACAAAAACGTAAACAAAAACGAAAACAAAAACATCATCGAGATACATCGATCAGCACGAATCGCGTACCTAGCGAAACATATCTGTTATTCTTCTATCAAATCAGAAACTTTCTTTCGATCGGTGAGAATTGTTAGTAAAGAACATTTGATATATAACTATAGCGCGGGAATTGATGTAGCTTCTCGCTCGCTTCGCTCGCTCTTATAAAACTAGCCTAACCTCAAAACCGATCCCGCGCGTCTGTAAATTATCGGAAAATCGCGGTCTTTTCGAAAAACGAACGCAAGGTGGATTGGTTTTAGGTAAGGCTATAACATTCCGAGCGAGCGCAGCGAGCGAGCAACTCGTAAAGGTGAGTCGCAACCCAATGATTTTGACCGTAGGGACTTTTAAGTATTCGCAACAGCCCTAGGAGCGACACGCCGCTGGACTTGGTCGTGTGCGATCGAAGAGCATTATGCCGCTGGACTTAGTCTCGTACAAACAAAAACCAATTAAGACAAAGACAAGGACAGAAACAAGGACAAAAACAAAAACAAAAACGAAAACAAAAACAAAAACGAAAACAAAAACGAAAACAAAAACGAAAACAAACACGAAAACAAAAACGAAAACAAAAACGAAAACAAAAACGAAAACAAAAACGAAAACAAAAACGAAAACAAAAACGAAAACAAAAACGAAATCAAAAACGAAAACAAAAACGAAAACAAAAACGAAAACAAAAACGAAAACAAAAACGAAAACAAAAACGAAAACAAAAACGAAAACGAAAACAAAAACGAAAGCAAAAAAGAAAACAAAAACGAAAACGAAAACGAAAACAAAAACGAAAACAAAAACGAAAACAAAAACGAAAACAAAAACGAAAACAAAAACGAAAACAAAAACGAAAACAAACACGAAAACAAAAACGAAAACAAAAACGAAAACAAAAACGAAAACAAAAACGAAAACAAAAACGAAAACAAAAACGAAAACAAAAACACAAACAAAAACGAAAAGGAAAACAAAAACAATAACGAAAACAAAAACGAAAACAAAAACGAAAACAAAAACGAAAACAAAAACGAAAACAAAAACGAAAACAAAAACAAAAACAAAAACGAAAACAAAAACGAAAACAAAAACGAAAACAAAAAAGAAAACAAAAACGAAAACGAAAACGAAAACAAAAACGAAAACAAACACGAAAACAAAAACGAAAACAAAAACGAAAACAAAAACGAAAACAAAAACGAAAACAAAAACGAAAACAAAAACGAAAACAAAAACGAAAACAAAAACGAAAACAAAAACATCATCGAGATACATCGATCAGCACGAATCGCGTACCTAGCGAAA
>NW_026869737.1:1017500-1057500 GCF_905332965.1 Bombus pascuorum | reverse complement strand
TCGCTCGCTTCGCTCGCTCTTATAAAACTAGCCTAACCTCAAAACCGATCCCGCGCGTCTGTAAATTATCGGAAAATCGCGGTCTTTTCGAAAAACGAACGCAAGGTGGATTGGTTTTAGGTAAGGCTATAACATTCCGAGCGAGCGCAGCGAGCGAGCAACTCGTAAAGGTGAGTCGCAACCCAATGATTTTGACCGTAGGGACTTTTAAGTATTCGCAACAGCCCTAGGAGCGACACGCCGCTGGACTTGGTCGTGTGCGATCGAAGAGCATTATGCCGCTGGACTTAGTCTCGTACAAACAAAAACCAATTAAGACAAAGACAAGGACAGAAACAAGGACAAAAACAAAAACACAAACAAAAACGAAAAGGAAAACAAAAACAAAAACGAAAACAAAAACGAAAACAAAAACAAAAACGAAAACAAAAACGAAAACAAAAACGAAAACAAACACGAAAACAAAAACGAAAACAAAAACGAAAACAAAAACGAAAACAAAAACGAAAACAAAAACGAAAACAAAAACGAAAACAAAAACACAAACAAAAACGAAAAGGAAAACAAAAACAAAAACGAAAACAAAAACGAAAACAAAAACAAAAACGAAAACAAAAACGAAAACAAAAACGAAAACAAAAACGAAAACAAAAACGAAAACAAAAACGAAAACAAAAACAAAAACAAAAACGAAAACAAAAACGAAAACAAAAACGAAAACAAAAACGAAAACAAAAACGAAAACAAAAACGAAAACAAAAACATCATCGAGATACATCGATCAGCACGAATCGCGTACCTAGCGAAACATATCTGTTATTCTTCTATCAAATCAGAAACTTTCTTTCGATCGGTGAGAATTGTTAGTAAAGAACATTTGATATATAACTATAGCGCGGGAATTGATGTAGCTTCTCGCTCGCTTCGCTCGCTCTTATAAAACTAGCCTAACCTCAAAACCGATCCCGCGCGTCTGTAAATTATCGGAAAATCGCGGTCTTTTCGAAAAACGAACGCAAGGTGGATTGGTTTTAGGTAAGGCTATAACATTCCGAGCGAGCGCAGCGAGCGAGCAACTCGTAAAGGTGAGTCGCAACCCAATGATTTTGACCGTAGGGACTTTTAAGTATTCGCAACAGCCCTAGGAGCGACACGCCGCTGGACTTGGTCGTGTGCGATCGAAGAGCATTATGCCGCTGGACTTAGTCTCGTACAAACAAAAACCAATTAAGACAAAGACAAGGACAGAAACAAGGACAAAAACAAAAACACAAACAAAAACGAAAACAAAAACGAAAACAAAAACGAAAACAAAAACGAAAACAAAAACGAAAACAAAAACGAAAACAAAAACGAAAACAAAAACGAAAACAAAAACAAAAACAAAAACGAAAACAAAAACGAAAACAAAAACGAAAACAAAAACGAAAACAAAAACGAAAACAAAAACGAAATCAAAAACGAAAACAAAAACGAAAACAAAAACGAAAACAAAAACGAAAACAAAAACGAAAACAAAAACGAAAACAAAAACGAAAACGAAAACAAAAACGAAAACAAAAACGAAAACAAAAACGAAAACAAAAACGAAAACAAAAACGAAAACAAAAACGAAAACAAAAACAAAAACGAAAACAAAAACGAAAACAAAAACGAAAACAAAAACGAAAACAAAAACGAAAACAAAAACGAAAACAAAAAAGAAAACAAAAACGAAAACGAAAACGAAAACAAAAACGAAAACAAACACGAAAACAAAAACGAAAACAAAAACGAAAACAAAAACGAAAACAAAAACGAAAACAAAAACGAAAACAAAAACGAAAACAAAAACGAAAACAAAAACGAAAACAAAAACGAAAACAAAAACGAAAACAAAAACGAAAACAAAAACGAAAACAAAAACATCATCGAGATACATCGATCAGCACGAATCGCGTACCTAGCGAAACATATCTGTTATTCTTCTATCAAATCAGAAACTTTCTTTCGATCGGTGAGAATTGTTAGTAAAGAACATTTGATATATAACTATAGCGCGGGAATTGATGTAGCTTCTCGCTCGCTTCGCTCGCTCTTATAAAACTAGCCTAACCTCAAAACCGATCCCGCGCGTCTGTAAATTATCGGAAAATCGCGGTCTTTTCGAAAAACGAACGCAAGGTGGATTGGTTTTAGGTAAGGCTATAACATTCCGAGCGAGCGCAGCGAGCGAGCAACTCGTAAAGGTGAGTCGCAACCCAATGATTTTGACCGTAGGGACTTTTAAGTATTCGCAACAGCCCTAGGAGCGACACGCCGCTGGACTTGGTCGTGTGCGATCGAAGAGCATTATGCCGCTGGACTTAGTCTCGTACAAACAAAAACCAATTAAGACAAAGACAAGGACAGAAACAAGGACAAAAACAAAAACACAAACAAAAACGAAAAGGAAAACAAAAACAAAAACGAAAACAAAAACGAAAACAAAAACGAAAACAAAAACAAAAACGAAAACAAACACGAAAACAAAAACGAAAACAAAAACGAAAACAAAAACGAAAACAAAAACGAAAACAAAAACGAAAACAAAAACGAAAACAAAAACGAAATCAAAAACGAAAACAAAAACGAAAACAAAAACGAAAACAAAAACGAAAACAAAAACGAAAACAAAAACGAAAACAAAAACGAAAACAAAAACGAAAACAAAAACGAAAACAAAAAAGAAAACAAAAACGAAAACAAACACGAAAACAAAAACGAAAACAAAAACATCATCGAGATACATCGATCAGCACGAATCGCGTACCTAGCGAAACATATCTGTTATTCTTCTATCAAATCAGAAACTTTCTTTCGATCGGTGAGAATTGTTAGTAAAGAACATTTGATATATAACTATAGCGCGGGAATTGATGTAGCTTCTCGCTCGCTTCGCTCGCTCTTATAAAACTAGCCTAACCTCAAAACCGATCCCGCGCGTCTGTAAATTATCGGAAAATCGCGGTCTTTTCGAAAAACGAACGCAAGGTGGATTGGTTTTAGGTAAGGCTATAACATTCCGAGCGAGCGCAGCGAGCGAGCAACTCGTAAAGGTGAGTCGCAACCCAATGATTTTGACCGTAGGGACTTTTAAGTATTCGCAACAGCCCTAGGAGCGACACGCCGCTGGACTTGGTCGTGTGCGATCGAAGAGCATTATGCCGCTGGACTTAGTCTCGTACAAACAAAAACCAATTAAGACAAAGACAAGGACAGAAACAAGGACAAAAACAAAAACACAAACAAAAACGAAAAGGAAAACAAAAACAAAAACGAAAACAAAAACGAAAACAAAAACAAAAACGAAAACAAAAACGAAAACAAAAACGAAAACAAACACGAAAACAAAAACGAAAACAAAAACGAAAACAAAAACGAAAACAAAAACGAAAACAAAAACGAAAACAAAAACGAAAACAAAAACACAAACAAAAACGAAAAGGAAAACAAAAACAAAAACGAAAACAAAAACGAAAACAAAAACAAAAACGAAAACAAAAACGAAAACAAAAACGAAAACAAAAACGAAAACAAAAACGAAAACAAAAACGAAAACAAAAACAAAAACGAAAACAAAAACGAAAACAAAAACGAAAACAAAAACGAAAACAAAAACGAAAACAAAAACGAAAACAAAAACGAAAACAAAAACGAAAACAAAAACGAAAACAAAAAAGAAAACAAAAACGAAAACAAAAAAGAAAACAAAAACGAAAACAAAAAAGAAAACAAAAACGAAAACAAAAACGAAAACAAAAACGAAAACAAAAAAGAAAACAAAAACGAAAACAAAAACGAAAACAAACACGAAAAGAAAAACGAAAACAAAAACGAAAACAAAAACGAAAACAAAAACGAAAACAAAAACATCATCGAGATACATCGATCAGCACGAATCGCGTACCTAGCGAAACATATCTGTTATTCTTCTATCAAATCAGAAACTTTCTTTCGATCGGTGAGAATTGTTAGTAAAGAACATTTGATATATAACTATAGCGCGGGAATTGATGTAGCTTCTCGCTCGCTTCGCTCGCTCTTATAAAACTAGCCTAACCTCAAAACCGATCCCGCGCGTCTGTAAATTATCGGAAAATCGCGGTCTTTTCGAAAAACGAACGCAAGGTGGATTGGTTTTAGGTAAGGCTATAACATTCCGAGCGAGCGCAGCGAGCGAGCAACTCGTAAAGGTGAGTCGCAACCCAATGATTTTGACCGTAGGGACTTTTAAGTATTCGCAACAGCCCTAGGAGCGACACGCCGCTGGACTTGGTCGTGTGCGATCGAAGAGCATTATGCCGCTGGACTTAGTCTCGTACAAACAAAAACCAATTAAGACAAAGACAAGGACAGAAACAAGGACAAAAACAAAAACAAAAACAAAAACGAAAACAAAAACAAAAACGAAAACAAAAACGAAAACAAAAACGAAAACAAACACGAAAACAAAAACGAAAACAAAAACGAAAACAAAAACCAAAACAAAAACGAAAACAAAAACGAAAACAAAAACGAAAACAAAAACGAAAACAAAAACAAAAACGAAAACAAAAACGAAAACAAAAACGAAAACAAAAACGAAAACAAAAACGAAAACAAAAACGAAAACAAAAACACAAACAAAAACGAAAAGGAAAACAAAAACAAAAACGAAAACAAAAACGAAAACAAAAACGAAAACAAAAACAAAAACGAAAACAAAAACGAAAACAAAAACGAAAACAAAAACGAAAACAAAAACGAAAACAAAAACGAAAACAAAAACAAAATCGAAAACAAAAACGAAAACAAAAACGAAAACAAAAACGAAAACAAAAACGAAAACAAAAACGAAAACAAAAACGAAAACAAAAAAGAAAACAAAAACGAAAACAAAAACGAAAACAAAAACGAAAACAAAAACGAAAACAAAAACGAAAACAAAAACGAAAACAAAAACGAAAACAAAGACGAAAACAAAAAAGAAAACAAAAACGAAAACAAAAACGAAAACAAACACGAAAAGAAAAACGAAAACAAAAACGAAAACAAAAACGAAAACAAAAACGAAAACAAAAACATCATCGAGATACATCGATCAGCACGAATCGCGTACCTAGCGAAACATATCTGTTATTCTTCTATCAAATCAGAAACTTTCTTTCGATCGGTGAGAATTGTTAGTAAAGAACATTTGATATATAACTATAGCGCGGGAATTGATGTAGCTTCTCGCTCGCTTCGCTCGCTCTTATAAAACTAGCCTAACCTCAAAACCGATCCCGCGCGTCTGTAAATTATCGGAAAATCGCGGTCTTTTCGAAAAACGAACGCAAGGTGGATTGGTTTTAGGTAAGGCTATAACATTCCGAGCGAGCGCAGCGAGCGAGCAACTCGTAAAGGTGAGTCGCAACCCAATGATTTTGACCGTAGGGACTTTTAAGTATTCGCAACAGCCCTAGGAGCGACACGCCGCTGGACTTGGTCGTGTGCGATCGAAGAGCATTATGCCGCTGGACTTAGTCTCGTACAAACAAAAACCAATTAAGACAAAGACAAGGACAGAAACAAGGACAAAAACAAAAACACAAACAAAAACGAAAAGGAAAACAAAAACAAAAACGAAAACAAAAACGAAAACAAAAACGAAAACAAAAACAAAAACGAAAACAAACACGAAAACAAAAACGAAAACAAAAACGAAAACAAAAACGAAAACAAAAACGAAAACAAAAACGAAAACAAAAACGAAAACAAAAACGAAATCAAAAACGAAAACAAAAACGAAAACAAAAACGAAAACAAAAACGAAAACAAAAACGAAAACAAAAACGAAAACAAAAACGAAAACAAAAACGAAAACAAAAACGAAAACAAAAAAGAAAACAAAAACGAAAACAAACACGAAAACAAAAACGAAAACAAAAACATCATCGAGATACATCGATCAGCACGAATCGCGTACCTAGCGAAACATATCTGTTATTCTTCTATCAAATCAGAAACTTTCTTTCGATCGGTGAGAATTGTTAGTAAAGAACATTTGATATATAACTATAGCGCGGGAATTGATGTAGCTTCTCGCTCGCTTCGCTCGCTCTTATAAAACTAGCCTAACCTCAAAACCGATCCCGCGCGTCTGTAAATTATCGGAAAATCGCGGTCTTTTCGAAAAACGAACGCAAGGTGGATTGGTTTTAGGTAAGGCTATAACATTCCGAGCGAGCGCAGCGAGCGAGCAACTCGTAAAGGTGAGTCGCAACCCAATGATTTTGACCGTAGGGACTTTTAAGTATTCGCAACAGCCCTAGGAGCGACACGCCGCTGGACTTGGTCGTGTGCGATCGAAGAGCATTATGCCGCTGGACTTAGTCTCGTACAAACAAAAACCAATTAAGACAAAGACAAGGACAGAAACAAGGACAAAAACAAAAACACAAACAAAAACGAAAAGGAAAACAAAAACAAAAACGAAAACAAAAACGAAAACAAAAACAAAAACGAAAACAAAAACGAAAACAAAAACGAAAACAAACACGAAAACAAAAACGAAAACAAAAACGAAAACAAAAACGAAAAAAAAAACGAAAACAAAAACGAAAACAAAAACGAAAACAAAAACGAAAACAAAAACACAAACAAAAACGAAAAGGAAAACAAAAACAAAAACGAAAACAAAAACGAAAACAAAAACAAAAACGAAAACAAAAACGAAAACAAAAACGAAAACAAAAACGAAAACAAAAACGAAAACAAAAACGAAAACAAAAACAAAAACGAAAACAAAAACGAAAACAAAAACACAAACAAAAACGAAAAGGAAAACAAAAACAAAAACGAAAACAAAAACGAAAACAAAAACAAAAACGAAAACAAAAACGAAAACAAAAACGAAAACAAAAACGAAAACAAAAACGAAAACAAAAACGAAAACAAAAACGAAAACAAAAACGAAAACAAACACGAAAAGAAAAACGAAAACAAAAACGAAAACAAAAACGAAAACAAAAACGAAAACAACATCATCGAGATACATCGATCAGCACGAATCGCGTACCTAGCGAAACATATCTGTTATTCTTCTATCAAATCAGAAACTTTCTTTCGATCGGTGAGAATTGTTAGTAAAGAACATTTGATATATAACTATAGCGCGGGAATTGATGTAGCTTCTCGCTCGCTTCGCTCGCTCTTATAAAACTAGCCTAACCTCAAAACCGATTCCGCGCGTCTGTAAATTATCGGAAAATCGCGGTCTTTTCGAAAAACGAACGCAAGGTGGATTGGTTTTAGGTAAGGCTATAACATTCCGAGCGAGCGCAGCGAGCGAGCAACTCGTAAAGGTGAGTCGCAACCCAATGATTTTGACCGTAGGGACTTTTAAGTATTCGCAACAGCCCTAGGAGCGACACGCCGCTGGACTTGGTCGTGTGCGATCGAAGAGCATTATGCCGCTGGACTTAGTCTCGTACAAACAAAAACCAATTAAGACAAAGACAAGGACAGAAACAAGGACAAAAACAAAAACAAAAACGAAAACAAAAACAAAAACGAAAACAAAAACGAAAACAAAAACGAAAACAAACACGAAAACAAAAACGAAAACAAAAACGAAAACAAAAACGAAAACAAAAACGAAAACAAAAACGAAAACAAAAACGAAAACAAAAACGAAATCAAAAACGAAAACAAAAACGAAAACAAAAACGAAAACAAAAACGAAAACAAAAACGAAAACAAAAACGAAAACAAAAACGAAAACAAAAACGAAAACAAAAACGAAAACAAAAAAGAAAACAAAAACGAAAACGAAAACGAAAACAAAAACGAAAACAAACACGAAAACAAAAACGAAAACAAAAACGAAAACAAAAACGAAAACAAAAACGAAAACAAAAACGAAAACAAAAACGAAAACAAAAACGAAAACAAAAACGAAAACAAAAACGAAAACAAAAACGAAAACAAAAACGAAAACAAAAACATCATCGAGATACATCGATCAGCACGAATCGCGTACCTAGCGAAACATATCTGTTATTCTTCTCTCAAATCAGAAACTTTCTTTCGATCGGTGAGAATTGTTAGTAAAGAACATTTGATATATAACTATAGCGCGGGAATTGATGTAGCTTCTCGCTCGCTTCGCTCGCTCTTATAAAACTAGCCTAACCTCAAAACCGATCCCGCGCGTCTGTAAATTATCGGAAAATCGCGGTCTTTTCGAAAAACGAACGCAAGGTGGATTGGTTTTAGGTAAGGCTATAACATTCCGAGCGAGCGCAGCGAGCGAGCAACTCGTAAAGGTGAGTCGCAACCCAATGATTTTGACCGTAGGGACTTTTAAGTATTCGCAACAGCCCTAGGAGCGACACGCCGCTGGACTTGGTCGTGTGCGATCGAAGAGCATTATGCCGCTGGACTTAGTCTCGTACAAACAAAAACCAATTAAGACAAAGACAAGGACAGAAACAAGGACAAAAACAAAAACACAAACAAAAACGAAAAGGAAAACAAAAACAAAAACGAAAACAAAAACGAAAACAAAAACAAAAACGAAAACAAAAACGAAAACAAAAACGAAAACAAACACGAAAACAAAAACGAAAACAAAAACGAAAACAAAAACGAAAACAAAAACGAAAACAAAAACGAAAACAAAAACGAAAACAAAAACACAAACAAAAACGAAAAGGAAAACAAAAACAAAAACGAAAACAAAAACGAAAACAAAAACAAAAACGAAAACAAAAACGAAAACAAAAACGAAAACAAAAACGAAAACAAAAACGAAAACAAAAACGAAAACAAAAACAAAAACAAAAACGAAAACAAAAACGAAAACAAAAACGAAAACAAAAACGAAAACAAAAACGAAAACAAAAACGAAAACAAAAACATCATCGAGATACATCGATCAGCACGAATCGCGTACCTAGCGAAACATATCTGTTATTCTTCTATCAAATCAGAAACTTTCTTTCGATCGGTGAGAATTGTTAGTAAAGAACATTTGATATATAACTATAGCGCGGGAATTGATGTAGCTTCTCGCTCGCTTCGCTCGCTCTTATAAAACTAGCCTAACCTCAAAACCGATCCCGCGCGTCTGTAAATTATCGGAAAATCGCGGTCTTTTCGAAAAACGAACGCAAGGTGGATTGGTTTTAGGTAAGGCTATAACATTCCGAGCGAGCGCAGCGAGCGAGCAACTCGTAAAGGTGAGTCGCAACCCAATGATTTTGACCGTAGGGACTTTTAAGTATTCGCAACAGCCCTAGGAGCGACACGCCGCTGGACTTGGTCGTGTGCGATCGAAGAGCATTATGCCGCTGGACTTAGTCTCGTACAAACAAAAACCAATTAAGACAAAGACAAGGACAGAAACAAGGACAAAAACAAAAACACAAACAAAAACGAAAACAAAAACGAAAACAAAAACGAAAACAAAAACGAAAACAAAAACGAAAACAAAAACGAAAACAAAAACGAAAACAAAAACGAAAACAAAAACGAAAACAAAAACGAAAACAAAAACGAAAACAAAAACGAAAACAAAAACGAAAACAAAAACGAAATCAAAAACGAAAACAAAAACGAAAACAAAAACGAAAACAAAAACGAAAACAAAAACGAAAACAAAAACGAAAACAAAAACGAAAACGAAAACAAAAACGAAAACAAAAACGAAAACAAAAACGAAAACAAAAACGAAAACAAAAACGAAAACAAAAACGAAAACAAAAACAAAAACGAAAACAAAAACGAAAACAAAAACGAAAACAAAAACGAAAACAAAAACGAAAACAAAAACGAAAACAAAAAAGAAAACAAAAACGAAAACGAAAACGAAAACAAAAACGAAAACAAACACGAAAACAAAAACGAAAACAAAAACGAAAACAAAAACGAAAACAAAAACGAAAACAAAAACGAAAACAAAAACGAAAACAAAAACGAAAACAAAAACGAAAACAAAAACGAAAACAAAAACGAAAACAAAAACGAAAACAAAAACGAAAACAAAAACATCATCGAGATACATCGATCAGCACGAATCGCGTACCTAGCGAAACATATCTGTTATTCTTCTATCAAATCAGAAACTTTCTTTCGATCGGTGAGAATTGTTAGTAAAGAACATTTGATATATAACTATAGCGCGGGAATTGATGTAGCTTCTCGCTCGCTTCGCTCGCTCTTATAAAACTAGCCTAACCTCAAAACCGATCCCGCGCGTCTGTAAATTATCGGAAAATCGCGGTCTTTTCGAAAAACGAACGCAAGGTGGATTGGTTTTAGGTAAGGCTATAACATTCCGAGCGAGCGCAGCGAGCGAGCAACTCGTAAAGGTGAGTCGCAACCCAATGATTTTGACCGTAGGGACTTTTAAGTATTCGCAACAGCCCTAGGAGCGACACGCCGCTGGACTTGGTCGTGTGCGATCGAAGAGCATTATGCCGCTGGACTTAGTCTCGTACAAACAAAAACCAATTAAGACAAAGACAAGGACAGAAACAAGGACAAAAACAAAAACAAAAACGAAAACAAAAACAAAAACGAAAACAAAAACGAAAACAAAAACGAAAACAAACACGAAAACAAAAACGAAAACAAAAACGAAAACAAAAACCAAAACAAAAACGAAAACAAAAACGAAAACAAAAACGAAAACAAAAACGAAAACAAAAACAAAAACGAAAACAAAAACGAAAACAAAAACGAAAACAAAAACGAAAACAAAAACGAAAACAAAAACGAAAACAAAAACACAAACAAAAACGAAAAGGAAAACAAAAACAAAAACGAAAACAAAAACGAAAACAAAAACGAAAACAAAAACAAAAACGAAAACAAAAACGAAAACAAAAACGAAAACAAAAACGAAAACAAAAACGAAAACAAAAACGAAAACAAAAACAAAATCGAAAACAAAAACGAAAACAAAAACGAAAACAAAAACGAAAACAAAAACGAAAACAAAAACGAAAACAAAAACGAAAACAAAAAAGAAAACAAAAACGAAAACAAAAAAGAAAACAAAAACGAAAACAAAAACGAAAACAAAAACGAAAACAAAAAAGAAAACAAAAACGAAAACAAAAACGAAAACAAACACGAAAAGAAAAACGAAAACAAAAACGAAAACAAAAACGAAAACAAAAACGAAAACAAAAACATCATCGAGATACATCGATCAGCACGAATCGCGTACCTAGCGAAACATATCTGTTATTCTTCTATCAAATCAGAAACTTTCTTTCGATCGGTGAGAATTGTTAGTAAAGAACATTTGATATATAACTATAGCGCGGGAATTGATGTAGCTTCTCGCTCGCTTCGCTCGCTCTTATAAAACTAGCCTAACCTCAAAACCGATCCCGCGCGTCTGTAAATTATCGGAAAATCGCGGTCTTTTCGAAAAACGAACGCAAGGTGGATTGGTTTTAGGTAAGGCTATAACATTCCGAGCGAGCGCAGCGAGCGAGCAACTCGTAAAGGTGAGTCGCAACCCAATGATTTTGACCGTAGGGACTTTTAAGTATTCGCAACAGCCCTAGGAGCGACACGCCGCTGGACTTGGTCGTGTGCGATCGAAGAGCATTATGCCGCTGGACTTAGTCTCGTACAAACAAAAACCAATTAAAACAAAGACAAGGACAGAAACAAGGACAAAAACAAAAACAAAAACAAAAACAAAAACAAAAACGAAAACAAAAACGAAAACAAAAACGAAAACAAACACGAAAACAAAAACGAAAACAAAAACGAAAACAAAAACCAAAACAAAAACGAAAACAAAAACGAAAACAAAAACGAAAACAAAAACGAAAACAAAAACAAAAACGAAAACAAAAACGAAAACAAAAACGAAAACAAAAACGAAAACAAAAACGAAAACAAAAACGAAAACAAAAACACAAACAAAAACGAAAAGGAAAACAAAAACAAAAACGAAAACAAAAACGAAAACAAAAACGAAAACAAAAACAAAAACGAAAACAAAAACGAAAACAAAAACGAAAACAAAAACGAAAACAAAAACGAAAACAAAAACGAAAACAAAAACAAAATCGAAAACAAAAACGAAAACAAAAACGAAAACAAAAACGAAAACAAAAACGAAAACAAAAACGAAAACAAAAACGAAAACAAAAAAGAAAACAAAAACGAAAACAAAAACGAAAACAAAAACGAAAACAAAAACGAAAACAAAAACGAAAACAAAAACGAAAACAAAAACGAAAACAAAGACGAAAACAAAAAAGAAAACAAAAACGAAAACAAAAACGAAAACAAACACGAAAAGAAAAACGAAAACAAAAACGAAAACAAAAACGAAAACAAAAACGAAAACAAAAACATCATCGAGATACATCGATCAGCACGAATCGCGTACCTAGCGAAACATATCTGTTATTCTTCTATCAAATCAGAAACTTTCTTTCGATCGGTGAGAATTGTTAGTAAAGAACATTTGATATATAACTATAGCGCGGGAATTGATGTAGCTTCTCGCTCGCTTCGCTCGCTCTTATAAAACTAGCCTAACCTCAAAACCGATCCCGCGCGTCTGTAAATTATCGGAAAATCGCGGTCTTTTCGAAAAACGAACGCAAGGTGGATTGGTTTTAGGTAAGGCTATAACATTCCGAGCGAGCGCAGCGAGCGAGCAACTCGTAAAGGTGAGTCGCAACCCAATGATTTTGACCGTAGGGACTTTTAAGTATTCGCAACAGCCCTAGGAGCGACACGCCGCTGGACTTGGTCGTGTGCGATCGAAGAGCATTATGCCGCTGGACTTAGTCTCGTACAAACAAAAACCAATTAAGACAAAGACAAGGACAGAAACAAAAACGAAAACAAAAACGAAAACAAAAACGAAAACAAAAAAGAAAACAAAAACGAAAACGAAAACGAAAACAAAAACGAAAACAAACACGAAAACAAAAACGAAAACAAAAACGAAAACAAAAACGAAAACAAAAACGAAAACAAAAACGAAAACAAAAACGAAAACAAAAACAAAATCGAAAACAAAAACGAAAACAAAAACGAAAACAAAAACGAAAACAAAAACGAAAACAAAAACGAAAACAAAAACGAAAACAAAAACATCATCGAGATACATCGATCAGCACGAATCGCGTACCTAGCGAAACATATCTGTTATTCTTCTATCAAATCAGAAACTTTCTTTCGATCGGTGAGAATTGTTAGTAAAGAACATTTGATATATAACTATAGCGCGGGAATTGATGTAGCTTCTCGCTCGCTTCGCTCGCTCTTATAAAACTAGCCTAACCTCAAAACCGATCCCGCGCGTCTGTAAATTATCGGAAAATCGCGGTCTTTTCGAAAAACGAACGCAAGGTGGATTGGTTTTAGGTAAGGCTATAACATTCCGAGCGAGCGCAGCGAGCGAGCAACTCGTAAAGGTGAGTCGCAACCCAATGATTTTGACCGTAGGGACTTTTAAGTATTCGCAACAGCCCTAGGAGCGACACGCCGCTGGACTTGGTCGTGTGGGATCGAAGAGCATTATGCCGCTGGACTTAGTCTCGTACAAACAAAAACCAATTAAGACAAAGACAAGGACAGAAACAAGGACAAAAACAAAAACAAAAACGAAAACAAAAACAAAAACGAAAACAAAAACGAAAACAAAAACGAAAACAAACACGAAAACAAAAACGAAAACAAAAACGAAAACAAAAACGAAAACAAAAACGAAAACAAAAACGAAAACAAAAACGAAATCAAAAACGAAAACAAAAACGAAAACAAAAACGAAAACAAAAACGAAAACAAAAACGAAAACAAAAACGAAAACAAAAACGAAAACAAAAACGAAAACAAAAACGAAAACAAAAACGAAAACAAAAACGAAAACAAAAACGAAAACAAAAACGAAAAGGAAAACAAAAACAAAAACGAAAACAAAAACGAAAACAAAAACAAAAACAAAAACAAAAACGAAAACAAAAACGAAAACAAAAACGAAAACAAAAACGAAAACAAAAACGAAAACAAAAACGAAAACAAAAACAAAAACGAAAACAAAAACGAAAACAAAAACGAAAGCAAAAACGAAAACAAAAACGAAAACAAAAACAAAAACGAAAACAAAAACGAAAACAAAAACGAAAACAAAAACGAAAACAAAAACGAAAACAAAAACGAAAACAAAAACGAAAACAAAAACAAAAACGAAAACAAAAACGAAAACAAAAACGAAAACAAAAACACAAACAAAAACGAAAAGGAAAACAAAAACAAAAACGAAAACAAAAACGAAAACAAAAACAAAAACGAAAACAAAAACGAAAACAAAAACGAAAACAAAAACGAAAACAAAAACGAAAACAAAAACAAAAACGAAAACAAAAACGAAAACAAAAACGAAAACAAAAACGAAAACAAAAACGAAAACAAAAACGAAAACAAAAACAAAAACGAAAACAAAAACGAAAACAAAAACGAAAACAAAAACGAAAACAAAAACGAAAACAAAAACGAAAACAAAAACGAAAACGAAAACAAAAACGAAAACAAAAACGAAAACAAAAACGAAAACAAAAACACAAACAAAAACGAAAAGGAAAACAAAAACAAAAACGAAAACAAAAACGAAAACAAAAACAAAAACGAAAACAAAAACGAAAACGAAAACAACAACATCATCGAGATACATCGATCAGCACGAATCGCGTACCTAGCGAAACATATCTGTTATTCTTCTATCAAATCAGAAACTTTCTTTCGATCGGTGAGAATTGTTAGTAAAGAACATTTGATATATAACTATAGCGCGGGAATTGATGTAGCTTCTCGCTCGCTTCGCTCGCTCTTATAAAACTAGCCTAACCTCAAAACCGATCCCGCGCGTCTGTAAATTATCGGAAAATCGCGGTCTTTTCGAAAAACGAACGCAAGGTGGATTGGTTTTAGGTAAGGCTATAACATTCCGAGCGAGCGCAGCGAGCGAGCAACTCGTAAAGGTGAGTCGCAACCCAATGATTTTGACCGTAGGGACTTTTAAGTATTCGCAACAGCCCTAGGAGCGACACGCCGCTGGACTTGGTCGTGTGGGATCGAAGAGCATTATGCCGCTGGACTTAGTCTCGTACAAACAAAAACCAATTAAGACAAAGACAAGGACAGAAACAAGGACAAAAACAAAAACAAAAACGAAAACAAAAACAAAAACGAAAACAAAAACGAAAACAAAAACGAAAACAAACACGAAAACAAAAACGAAAACAAAAACGAAAACAAAAACGAAAACAAAAACGAAAACAAAAACGAAAACAAAAACGAAAACAAAAACGAAATCAAAAACGAAAACAAAAACGAAAACAAAAACGAAAACAAAAACGAAAACAAAAACGAAAACAAAAACGAAAACAAAAACGAAAACAAAAACGAAAACAAAAAAGAAAACAAAAACGAAAACGAAAACGAAAACAAAAACGAAAACAAACACGAAAACAAAAACGAAAACAAAAACGAAAACAAAAACGAAAACAAAAACGAAAACAAAAACGAAAACAAAAACGAAAACAAAAACGAAAACAAAAACGAAAACAAAAACGAAAACAAAAACGAAAACAAAAACGAAAACAAAAACATCATCGAGATACATCGATCAGCACGAATCGCGTACCTAGCGAAACATATCTGTTATTCTTCTATCAAATCAGAAACTTTCTTTCGATCGGTGAGAATTGTTAGTAAAGAACATTTGATATATAACTATAGCGCGGGAATTGATGTAGCTTCTCGCTCGCTTCGCTCGCTCTTATAAAACTAGCCTAACCTCAAAACCGATCCCGCGCGTCTGTAAATTATCGGAAAATCGCGGTCTTTTCGAAAAACGAACGCAAGGTGGATTGGTTTTAGGTAAGGCTATAACATTCCGAGCGAGCGCAGCGAGCGAGCAACTCGTAAAGGTGAGTCGCAACCCAATGATTTTGACCGTAGGGACTTTTAAGTATTCGCAACAGCCCTAGGAGCGACACGCCGCTGGACTTGGTCGTGTGCGATCGAAGAGCATTATGCCGCTGGACTTAGTCTCGTACAAACAAAAACCAACTAAGACAAAGACAAGGACAGAAACAAGGACAAAAACAAAAACAAAAACGAAAACAAAAACAAAAACGAAAACAAAAACGAAAACAAAAACGAAAACAAACACGAAAACAAAAACGAAAACAAAAACGAAAACAAAAACGAAAACAAAAACGAAAACAAAAACGAAAACAAAAACGAAATCAAAAACGAAAACAAAAACGAAAACAAAAACGAAAACAAAAACGAAAACAAAAACGAAAACAAAAACGAAAACAAAAACGAAAACAAAAACGAAAACGAAAACGAAAAGAAAAACAAAAACAAAAACGAAAACAAAAACGAAAACAAAAACAAAAACGAAAACAAAAACGAAAACAAAAACGAAAACAAAAACGAAAACAAAAACGAAAACAAAAACGAAAACAAAAACGAAAACAAAAACGAAAACAAAAACGAAAACAAAAACGAAAACAAAAACGAAAACAAAAAAGAAAACAAAAACGAAAACAAAAACGAAAACAAAAAAGAAAACAAAAACGAAAACAAAAACGAAAACAAACACGAAAAGAAAAACGAAAACAAAAACGAAAACAAAAACGAAAACAAAAACGAAAACAAAAACATCATCGAGATACATCGATCAGCACGAATCGCGTACCTAGCGAAACATATCTGTTATTCTTCTATCAAATCAGAAACTTTCTTTCGATCGGTGAGAATTGTTAGTAAAGAACATTTGATATATAACTATAGCGCGGGAATTGATGTAGCTTCTCGCTCGCTTCGCTCGCTCTTATAAAACTAGCCTAACCTCAAAACCGATCCCGCGCGTCTGTAAATTATCGGAAAATCGCGGTCTTTTCGAAAAACGAACGCAAGGTGGATTGGTTTTAGGTAAGGCTATAACATTCCGAGCGAGCGCAGCGAGCGAGCAACTCGTAAAGGTGAGTCGCAACCCAATGATTTTGACCGTAGGGACTTTTAAGTATTCGCAACAGCCCTAGGAGCGACACGCCGCTGGACTTGGTCGTGTGCGATCGAAGAGCATTATGCCGCTGGACTTAGTCTCGTACAAACAAAAACCAATTAAGACAAAGACAAGGACAGAAACAAGGACAAAAACAAAAACAAAAACGAAAACAAAAACAAAAACGAAAACAAAAACGAAAACAAAAACGAAAACAAACACGAAAACAAACACGAAAACAAAAACGAAAACAAAAACCAAAACAAAAACGAAAACAAAAACGAAAACAAAAACGAAAACAAAAACGAAAACAAAAACAAAAACGAAAACAAAAACGAAAACAAAAACGAAAACAAAAACGAAAACAAAAACGAAAACAAAAACGAAAACAAAAACACAAACAAAAACGAAAAGGAAAACAAAAACAAAAACGAAAACAAAAACGAAAACAAAAACAAAAACGAAAACAAAAACGAAAACAAAAACGAAAACAAAAACGAAAACAAAAACGAAAACAAAAACGAAAACAAAAACAAAATCGAAAACAAAAACGAAAACAAAAACGAAAACAAAAACGAAAACAAAAACGAAAACAAAAACGAAAACAAAAACGAAAACAAAAACGAAATCAAAAACGAAAACAAAAACGAAAACAAAAACGAAAACAAAAACGAAAACAAAAACGAAAACAAAAACGAAAACAAAAACGAAAACAAAAACGAAAACAAAAAAGAAAACAAAAACGAAAACGAAAACGAAAACAAAAACGAAAACAAACACGAAAACAAAAACGAAAACAAAAACGAAAACAAAAACGAAAACAAAAACGAAAACAAAAACGAAAACAAAAACGAAAACAAAAACGAAAACAAAAACGAAAACAAAAACGAAAACAAAAACGAAAACAAAAACGAAAACAAAAACATCATCGAGATACATCGATCAGCACGAATCGCGTACCTAGCGAAACATATCTGTTATTCTTCTATCAAATCAGAAACTTTCTTTCGATCGGTGAGAATTGTTAGTAAAGAACATTTGATATATAACTATAGCGCGGGAATTGATGTAGCTTCTCGCTCGCTTCGCTCGCTCTTATAAAACTAGCCTAACCTCAAAACCGATCCCGCGCGTCTGTAAATTATCGGAAAATCGCGGTCTTTTCGAAAAACGAACGCAAGGTGGATTGGTTTTAGGTAAGGCTATAACATTCCGAGCGAGCGCAGCGAGCGAGCAACTCGTAAAGGTGAGTCGCAACCCAATGATTTTGACCGTAGGGACTTTTAAGTATTCGCAACAGCCCTAGGAGCGACACGCCGCTGGACTTGGTCGTGTGCGATCGAAGAGCATTATGCCGCTGGACTTAGTCTCGTACAAACAAAAACCAACTAAGACAAAGACAAGGACAGAAACAAGGACAAAAACAAAAACAAAAACGAAAACAAAAACAAAAACGAAAACAAAAACGAAAACAAAAACGAAAACAAACACGAAAACAAAAACGAAAACAAAAACGAAAACAAAAACGAAAACAAAAACGAAAACAAAAACGAAAACAAAAACGAAATCAAAAACGAAAACAAAAACGAAAACAAAAACGAAAACAAAAACGAAAACAAAAACGAAAACAAAAACGAAAACAAAAACGAAAACAAAAACGAAAACGAAAACGAAAAGGAAAACAAAAACAAAAACGAAAACAAAAACGAAAACAAAAACAAAAAGGAAAACAAAAACGAAAACAAAAACGAAAACAAAAACGAAAACAAAAACGAAAACAAAAACGAAAACAAAAACGAAAACAAAAACGAAAACAAAAACGAAAACAAAAACGAAAACAAAAACGAAAACAAAAAAGAAAACAAAAACGAAAACAAAAACGAAAACAAAAAAGAAAACAAAAACGAAAACAAAAACGAAAACAAACACGAAAAGAAAAACGAAAACAAAAACGAAAACAAAAACGAAAACAAAAACGAAAACAAAAACATCATCGAGATACATCGATCAGCACGAATCGCGTACCTAGCGAAACATATCTGTTATTCTTCTATCAAATCAGAAACTTTCTTTCGATCGGTGAGAATTGTTAGTAAAGAACATTTGATATATAACTATAGCGCGGGAATTGATGTAGCTTCTCGCTCGCTTCGCTCGCTCTTATAAAACTAGCCTAACCTCAAAACCGATCCCGCGCGTCTGTAAATTATCGGAAAATCGCGGTCTTTTCGAAAAACGAACGCAAGGTGGATTGGTTTTAGGTAAGGCTATAACATTCCGAGCGAGCGCAGCGAGCGAGCAACTCGTAAAGGTGAGTCGCAACCCAATGATTTTGACCGTAGGGACTTTTAAGTATTCGCAACAGCCCTAGGAGCGACACGCCGCTGGACTTGGTCGTGTGCGATCGAAGAGCATTATGCCGCTGGACTTAGTCTCGTACAAACAAAAACCAATTAAGACAAAGACAAGGACAGAAACAAGGACAAAAACAAAAACAAAAACGAAAACAAAAACAAAAACGAAAACAAAAACGAAAACAAAAACGAAAACAAACACGAAAACAAAAACGAAAACAAAAACGAAAACAAAAACCAAAACAAAAACGAAAACAAAAACGAAAACAAAAACGAAAACAAAAACGAAAACAAAAACAAAAACGAAAACAAAAACGAAAACAAAAACGAAAACAAAAACGAAAACAAAAACGAAAACAAAAACGAAAACAAAAACACAAACAAAAACGAAAAGGAAAACAAAAACAAAAACGAAAACAAAAACGAAAACAAAAACAAAAACGAAAACAAAAACGAAAACAAAAACGAAAACAAAAACGAAAACAAAAACGAAAACAAAAACGAAAACAAAAACAAAATCGAAAACAAAAACGAAAACAAAAACGAAAACAAAAACGAAAACAAAAACGAAAACAAAAACGAAAACAAAAACGAAAACAAAAACGAAAACAAAAACGAAAACAAAAACGAAAACAAAAACGAAAACAAAAATGAAAACAAAAACGAAAACAAAAACGAAAACAAAAACGAAAACAAAAACGAAAACAAAAAAGAAAACAAAAACGAAAACAAAAACGAAAACAAAAAAGAAAACAAAAACGAAAACAAAAACGAAAACAAACACGAAAAGAAAAACGAAAACAAAAACGAAAACAAAAACGAAAACAAAAACGAAAACAAAAACATCATCGAGATACATCGATCAGCACGAATCGCGTACCTAGCGAAACATATCTGTTATTCTTCTATCAAATCAGAAACTTTCTTTCGATCGGTGAGAATTGTTAGTAAAGAACATTTGATATATAACTATAGCGCGGGAATTGATGTAGCTTCTCGCTCGCTTCGCTCGCTCTTATAAAACTAGCCTAACCTCAAAACCGATCCCGCGCGTCTGTAAATTATCGGAAAATCGCGGTCTTTTCGAAAAACGAACGCAAGGTGGATTGGTTTTAGGTAAGGCTATAACATTCCGAGCGAGCGCAGCGAGCGAGCAACTCGTAAAGGTGAGTCGCAACCCAATGATTTTGACCGTAGGGACTTTTAAGTATTCGCAACAGCCCTAGGAGCGACACGCCGCTGGACTTGGTCGTGTGCGATCGAAGAGCATTATGCCGCTGGACTTAGTCTCGTACAAACAAAAACCAATTAAGACAAAGACAAGGACAGAAACAAGGACAAAAACAAAAACAAAAACGAAAACAAAAACAAAAACGAAAACAAAAACGAAAACAAAAACGAAAACAAACACGAAAACAAAAACGAAAACAAAAACGAAAACAAAAACGAAAACAAAAACGAAAACAAAAACGAAAACAAAAACGAAATCAAAAACGAAAACAAAAACGAAAACAAAAACGAAAACAAAAACGAAAACAAAAACGAAAACAAAAACGAAAACAAAAACGAAAACAAAAACGAAAACAAAAACGAAAACAAAAAAGAAAACAAAAACGAAAACGAAAACGAAAACAAAAACGAAAACAAACACGAAAACAAAAACGAAAACAAAAACGAAAACAAAAACGAAAACAAAAACGAAAACAAAAACAAAATCGAAAACAAAAACGAAAACAAAAACGAAAACAAAAACGAAAACAAAAACGAAAACAAAAACGAAAACAAAAACGAAAACAAAAAAGAAAACAAAAACGAAAACAAAAACGAAAACAAAAACGAAAACAAAAACGAAAACAAAAACGAAAACAAAAACGAAAACAAAAACGAAAACAAAAACGAAAACAAAAAAGAAAACAAAAACGAAAACAAAAACGAAAACAAAAAAGAAAACAAAAACGAAAACAAAAACGAAAACAAACACGAAAAGAAAAACGAAAACAAAAACGAAAACAAAAAAGAAAACAAAAACGAAAACAAAAACGAAAACAAAAACGAAAACAAAAACGAAAACAAAAACGAAAACAAAAACGAAAACAAAAACGAAAACAAAAACGAAAACAAAAAAGAAAACAAAAACGAAAACAAAAACGAAAACAAAAAAGAAAACAAAAACGAAAACAAAAACGAAAACAAACACGAAAAGAAAAACGAAAACAAAAACGAAAACAAAAACGAAAACAAAAACGAAAACAAAAACATCATCGAGATACATCGATCAGCACGAATCGCGTACCTAGCGAAACATATCTGTTATTCTTCTATCAAATCAGAAACTTTCTTTCGATCGGTGAGAATTGTTAGTAAAGAACATTTGATATATAACTATAGCGCGGGAATTGATGTAGCTTCTCGCTCGCTTCGCTCGCTCTTATAAAACTAGCCTAACCTCAAAACCGATCCCGCGCGTCTGTAAATTATCGGAAAATCGCGGTCTTTTCGAAAAACGAACGCAAGGTGGATTGGTTTTAGGTAAGGCTATAACATTCCGAGCGAGCGCAGCGAGCGAGCAACTCGTAAAGGTGAGTCGCAACCCAATGATTTTGACCGTAGGGACTTTTAAGTATTCGCAACAGCCCTAGGAGCGACACGCCGCTGGACTTGGTCGTGTGCGATCGAAGAGCATTATGCCGCTGGACTTAGTCTCGTACAAACAAAAACCAATTAAGACAAAGACAAGGACAGAAACAAGGACAAAAACAAAAACAAAAACGAAAACAAAAACAAAAACGAAAACAAAAACGAAAACAAAAACGAAAACAAACACGAAAACAAAAACGAAAACAAAAACGAAAACAAAAACGAAAACAAAAACGAAAACAAAAACGAAAACAAAAACGAAAACAAAAACGAAATCAAAAACGAAAACAAAAACGAAAACAAAAACGAAAACAAAAACGAAAACAAAAACGAAAACAAAAACGAAAACAAAAACGAAAACAAAAACGAAAACAAAAACGAAAACAAAAAAGAAAACAAAAACGAAAACGAAAACGAAAACAAAAACGAAAACAAACACGAAAACAAAAACGAAAACAAAAACGAAAACAAAAACGAAAACAAAAACGAAAACAAAAACGAAAACAAAAACGAAAACAAAAACAAAATCGAAAACAAAAACGAAAACAAAAACGAAAACAAAAACGAAAACAAAAACGAAAACAAAAACGAAAACAAAAACGAAAACAAAAACATCATCGAGATACATCGATCAGCACGAATCGCGTACCTAGCGAAACATATCTGTTATTCTTCTATCAAATCAGAAACTTTCTTTCGATCGGTGAGAATTGTTAGTAAAGAACATTTGATATATAACTATAGCGCGGGAATTGATGTAGCTTCTCGCTCGCTTCGCTCGCTCTTATAAAACTAGCCTAACCTCAAAACCGATCCCGCGCGTCTGTAAATTATCGGAAAATCGCGGTCTTTTCGAAAAACGAACGCAAGGTGGATTGGTTTTAGGTAAGGCTATAACATTCCGAGCGAGCGCAGCGAGCGAGCAACTCGTAAAGGTGAGTCGCAACCCAATGATTTTGACCGTAGGGACTTTTAAGTATTCGCAACAGCCCTAGGAGCGACACGCCGCTGGACTTGGTCGTGTGGGATCGAAGAGCATTATGCCGCTGGACTTAGTCTCGTACAAACAAAAACCAATTAAGACAAAGACAAGGACAGAAACAAGGACAAAAACAAAAACAAAAACGAAAACAAAAACAAAAACGAAAACAAAAACGAAAACAAAAACGAAAACAAACACGAAAACAAAAACGAAAACAAAAACGAAAACAAAAACGAAAACAAAAACGAAAACAAAAACGAAAACAAAAACGAAATCAAAAACGAAAACAAAAACGAAAACAAAAACGAAAACAAAAACGAAAACAAAAACGAAAACAAAAACGAAAACAAAAACGAAAACAAAAACGAAAACAAAAACGAAAACAAAAACGAAAACAAAAACGAAAACAAAAACGAAAACGAAAACAAAAACAAAAACGAAAACAAAAACGAAAACAAAAACGAAAACAAAAACAAAAACGAAAACAAAAACGAAAACAAAAACGAAAACAAAAACGAAAACAAAAACGAAAACAAAAACGAAAACAAAAACGAAAACAAAAACAAAAACGAAAACAAAAACGAAAACAAAAACGAAAACAAAAACGAAAACAAAAACAAAAACGAAAACAAAAACGAAAACAAAAACGAAAACAAAAACGAAAACAAAAACGAAAACAAAAACGAAAACAAAAACGAAAACAAAAACAAAAACGAAAACAAAAACGAAAACAAAAACGAAAACAAAAACACAAACAAAAACGAAAAGGAAAACAAAAACAAAAACGAAAACAAAAACGAAAACAAAAACAAAAACGAAAACAAAAACGAAAACAAAAACGAAAACAAAAACGAAAACAAAAACGAAAACAAAAACGAAAACAAAAACAAAAACGAAAACAAAAACGAAAACAAAAACGAAAACAAAAACGAAAACAAAAACGAAAACAAAAACGAAAACAAAAACAAAAACGAAAACAAAAACGAAAACAAAAACGAAAACAAAAACGAAAACAAAAACGAAAACAAAAACGAAAACAAAAACAAAAACGAAAACAAAAACGAAAACAAAAACGAAAACAAAAACGAAAACAAAAACACAAACAAAAACGAAAAGGAAAACAAAAACAAAAACGAAAACAAAAACGAAAACAAAAACAAAAACGAAAACAAAAACGAAAACGAAAACAACAACATCATCGAGATACATCGATCAGCACGAATCGCGTACCTAGCGAAACATATCTGTTATTCTTCTATCAAATCAGAAACTTTCTTTCGATCGGTGAGAATTGTTAGTAAAGAACATTTGATATATAACTATAGCGCGGGAATTGATGTAGCTTCTCGCTCGCTTCGCTCGCTCTTATAAAACTAGCCTAACCTCAAAACCGATCCCGCGCGTCTGTAAATTATCGGAAAATCGCGGTCTTTTCGAAAAACGAACGCAAGGTGGATTGGTTTTAGGTAAGGCTATAACATTCCGAGCGAGCGCAGCGAGCGAGCAACTCGTAAAGGTGAGTCGCAACCCAATGATTTTGACCGTAGGGACTTTTAAGTATTCGCAACAGCCCTAGGAGCGACACGCCGCTGGACTTGGTCGTGTGGGATCGAAGAGCATTATGCCGCTGGACTTAGTCTCGTACAAACAAAAACCAATTAAGACAAAGACAAGGACAGAAACAAGGACAAAAACAAAAACAAAAACGAAAACAAAAACAAAAACGAAAACAAAAACGAAAACAAAAACGAAAACAAACACGAAAACAAAAACGAAAACAAAAACGAAAACAAAAACGAAAACAAAAACGAAAACAAAAACGAAAACAAAAACGAAAACAAAAACGAAATCAAAAACGAAAACAAAAACGAAAACAAAAACGAAAACAAAAACGAAAACAAAAACGAAAACAAAAACGAAAACAAAAACGAAAACAAAAACGAAAACAAAAACGAAAACAAAAAAGAAAACAAAAACGAAAACAAACACGAAAACAAAAACGAAAACAAAAACGAAAACAAAAACGAAAACAAAAACGAAAACAAAAACGAAAACAAAAACGAAAACAAAAACACAAACAAAAACGAAAAGGAAAACAAAAACAAAAACGAAAACAAAAACGAAAACAAAAACAAAAACGAAAACAAAAACGAAAACAAAAACGAAAACAAAAACGAAAACAAAAACGAAAACAAAAACGAAAACAAAAACAAAAACGAAAACAAAAACGAAAACAAAAACGAAAACAAAAACGAAAACAAAAACGAAAACAAAAACGAAAACAAAAACGAAAACAAAAACGAAAACAAAAACGAAAACAAAAAAGAAAACAAAAACGAAAACAAAAAAGAAAACAAAAACGAAAACAAAAAAGAAAACAAAAACGAAAACAAAAACGAAAACAAAAACGAAAACAAAAAAGAAAACAAAAACGAAAACAAAAACGAAAACA
The DNA here is from genome assembly GCF_905332965.1 of Bombus pascuorum. Taxonomy (NCBI): domain Eukaryota; kingdom Metazoa; phylum Arthropoda; class Insecta; order Hymenoptera; family Apidae; genus Bombus; species Bombus pascuorum. Next base: position 1,032,031 of record NW_026869737.1, on the reverse strand, counting down.
AACACGAAAAGAAAAACGAAAACAAAAACGAAAACAAAAACGAAAACAAAAACGAAAACAAAAACATCATCGAGATACATCGATCAGCACGAATCGCGTACCTAGCGAAACATATCTGTTATTCTTCTATCAAATCAGAAACTTTCTTTCGATCGGTGAGAATTGTTAGTAAAGAACATTTGATATATAACTATAGCGCGGGAATTGATGTAGCTTCTCGCTCGCTTCGCTCGCTCTTATAAAACTAGCCTAACCTCAAAACCGATCCCGCGCGTCTGTAAATTATCGGAAAATCGCGGTCTTTTCGAAAAACGAACGCAAGGTGGATTGGTTTTAGGTAAGGCTATAACATTCCGAGCGAGCGCAGCGAGCGAGCAACTCGTAAAGGTGAGTCGCAACCCAATGATTTTGACCGTAGGGACTTTTAAGTATTCGCAACAGCCCTAGGAGCGACACGCCGCTGGACTTGGTCGTGTGCGATCGAAGAGCATTATGCCGCTGGACTTAGTCTCGTACAAACAAAAACCAATTAAGACAAAGACAAGGACAGAAACAAGGACAAAAACAAAAACAAAAACGAAAACAAAAACAAAAACGAAAACAAAAACGAAAACAAAAACGAAAACAAACACGAAAACAAAAACGAAAACAAAAACGAAAACAAAAACGAAAACAAAAACGAAAACAAAAACGAAAACAAAAACGAAAACAAAAACGAAATCAAAAACGAAAACAAAAACGAAAACAAAAACGAAAACAAAAACGAAAACAAAAACGAAAACAAAAACGAAAACAAAAACGAAAACAAAAACGAAAACAAAAACGAAAACAAAAAAGAAAACAAAAACGAAAACGAAAACGAAAACAAAAACGAAAACAAAAACGAAAACAAAAACGAAAACAAAAACGAAAACAAAAACGAAAACAAAAACGAAAACAAAAACGAAAACAAAAACGAAAACAAAAACAAAATCGAAAACAAAAACGAAAACAAAAACGAAAACAAAAACGAAAACAAAAACGAAAACAAAAACGAAAACAAAAACATCATCGAGATACATCGATCAGCACGAATCGCGTACCTAGCGAAACATATCTGTTATTCTTCTATCAAATCAGAAACTTTCTTTCGATCGGTGAGAATTGTTAGTAAAGAACATTTGATATATAAGTATAGCGCGGGAATTGATGTAGCTTCTCGCTCGCTTCGCTCGCTCTTATAAAACTAGCCTAACCTCAAAACCGATCCCGCGCGTCTGTAAATTATCGGAAAATCGCGGTCTTTTCGAAAAACGAACGCAAGGTGGATTGGTTTTAGGTAAGGCTATAACATTCCGAGCGAGCGCAGCGAGCGAGCAACTCGTAAAGGTGAGTCGCAACCCAATGATTTTGACCGTAGGGACTTTTAAGTATTCGCAACAGCCCTAGGAGCGACACGCCGCTGGACTTGGTCGTGTGGGATCGAAGAGCATTATGCCGCTGGACTTAGTCTCGTACAAACAAAAACCAATTAAGACAAAGACAAGGACAGAAACAAGGACAAAAACAAAAACAAAAACGAAAACAAAAACAAAAACGAAAACAAAAACGAAAACAAAAACGAAAACAAACACGAAAACAAAAACGAAAACAAAAACGAAAACAAAAACGAAAACAAAAACGAAAACAAAAACGAAAACAAAAACGAAATCAAAAACGAAAACAAAAACGAAAACAAAAACGAAAACAAAAACGAAAACAAAAACGAAAACAAAAACGAAAACAAAAACGAAAACAAAAACGAAAACAAAAACGAAAACAAAAACGAAAACAAAAACGAAAACAAAAACGAAAACAAAAACGAAAACGAAAACAAAAACAAAAACGAAAACAAAAACAAAAACGAAAACAAAAACGAAAACAAAAACGAAAACAAAAACGAAAACAAAAACGAAAACAAAAACGAAAACAAAAACAAAAACGAAAACAAAAACGAAAACAAAAACGAAAACAAAAACGAAAACAAAAACACAAACAAAAACGAAAAGGAAAACAAAAACAAAAACGAAAACAAAAACGAAAACAAAAACAAAAACGAAAACAAAAACGAAAACGAAAACAACAACATCATCGAGATACATCGATCAGCACGAATCGCGTACCTAGCGAAACATATCTGTTATTCTTCTATCAAATCAGAAACTTTCTTTCGATCGGTGAGAATTGTTAGTAAAGAACATTTGATATATAACTATAGCGCGGGAATTGATGTAGCTTCTCGCTCGCTTCGCTCGCTCTTATAAAACTAGCCTAACCTCAAAACCGATCCCGCGCGTCTGTAAATTATCGGAAAATCGCGGTCTTTTCGAAAAACGAACGCAAGGTGGATTGGTTTTAGGTAAGGCTATAACATTCCGAGCGAGCGCAGCGAGCGAGCAACTCGTAAAGGTGAGTCGCAACCCAATGATTTTGACCGTAGGGACTTTTAAGTATTCGCAACAGCCCTAGGAGCGACACGCCGCTGGACTTGGTCGTGTGGGATCGAAGAGCATTATGCCGCTGGACTTAGTCTCGTACAAACAAAAACCAATTAAGACAAAGACAAGGACAGAAACAAGGACAAAAACAAAAACAAAAACGAAAACAAAAACAAAAACGAAAACAAAAACGAAAACAAAAACGAAAACAAACACGAAAACAAAAACGAAAACAAAAACGAAAACAAAAACGAAAACAAAAACGAAAACAAAAACGAAAACAAAAACGAAAACAAAAACGAAATCAAAAACGAAAACAAAAACGAAAACAAAAACGAAAACAAAAACGAAAACAAAAACGAAAACAAAAACGAAAACAAAAACGAAAACAAAAACGAAAACAAAAACGAAAACAAAAAAGAAAACAAAAACGAAAACGAAAACGAAAACAAAAACGAAAACAAACACGAAAACAAAAACGAAAACAAAAACGAAAACAAAAACGAAAACAAAAACGAAAACAAAAACGAAAACAAAAACGAAAACAAAAACGAAAACAAAAACGAAAACAAAAACGAAAACAAAAACGAAAACAAAAACGAAAACAAAAACATCATCGAGATACATCGATCAGCACGAATCGCGTACCTAGCGAAACATATCTGTTATTCTTCTATCAAATCAGAAACTTTCTTTCGATCGGTGAGAATTGTTAGTAAAGAACATTTGATATATAACTATAGCGCGGGAATTGATGTAGCTTCTCGCTCGCTTCGCTCGCTCTTATAAAACTAGCCTAACCTCAAAACCGATCCCGCGCGTCTGTAAATTATCGGAAAATCGCGGTCTTTTCGAAAAACGAACGCAAGGTGGATTGGTTTTAGGTAAGGCTATAACATTCCGAGCGAGCGCAGCGAGCGAGCAACTCGTAAAGGTGAGTCGCAACCCAATGATTTTGACCGTAGGGACTTTTAAGTATTCGCAACAGCCCTAGGAGCGACACGCCGCTGGACTTGGTCGTGTGCGATCGAAGAGCATTATGCCGCTGGACTTAGTCTCGTACAAACAAAAACCAACTAAGACAAAGACAAGGACAGAAACAAGGACAAAAACAAAAACAAAAACGAAAACAAAAACAAAAACGAAAACAAAAACGAAAACAAAAACGAAAACAAACACGAAAACAAAAACGAAAACAAAAACGAAAACAAAAACGAAAACAAAAACGAAAACAAAAACGAAAACAAAAACGAAAACAAAAACGAAATCAAAAACGAAAACAAAAACGAAAACAAAAACGAAAACAAAAACGAAAACAAAAACGAAAACAAAAACGAAAACAAAAACGAAAACAAAAACGAAAACGAAAACGAAAAGGAAAACAAAAACAAAAACGAAAACAAAAACGAAAACAAAAACAAAAAGGAAAACAAAAACGAAAACAAAAACGAAAACAAAAACGAAAACAAAAACGAAAACAAAAACGAAAACAAAAACAAAAACGAAAACAAAAACGAAAACAAAAACGAAAACAAAAACGAAAACAAAAACGAAAACAAAAACGAAAACAAAAACGAAAACAAAAACGAAAACAAAAAAGAAAACAAAAACAAAAACGAAAACAAAAACAAAAACGAAAACAAAAACGAAAACAAAAACGAAAACAAAAACGAAAACAAAAACGAAAACAAAAACGAAAACAAACACGAAATCAAAAACGAAAACAAAAACAAAAACAAAAACGAAAACAAAAACGAAAACAAAAACAAAAACGAAAACAAAAACGAAAACAAAAACGAAAACAAAAACGAAAACAAAAACGAAAACAAAAACAAAAACGAAAACAAAAACGAAAACGAAAACGAAAACGAAAACGAAAACGAAAACGAAAACAAAAACGAAAACAAAAACATCATCGAGATACATCGATCAGCACGAATCGCGTACCTAGCGAAACATATCTGTTATTCTTCTATCAAATCAGAAACTTTCTTTCGATCGGTGAGAATTGTTAGTAAAGAACATTTGATATATAACTATAGCGCGGGAATTGATGTAGCTTCTCGCTCGCTTCGCTCGCTCTTATAAAACTAGCCTAACCTCAAAACCGATCCCGCGCGTCTGTAAATTATCGGAAAATCGCGGTCTTTTCGAAAAACGAACGCAAGGTGGATTGGTTTTAGGTAAGGCTATAACATTCCGAGCGAGCGCAGCGAGCGAGCAACTCGTAAAGGTGAGTCGCAACCCAATGATTTTGACCGTAGGGACTTTTAAGTATTCGCAACAGCCCTAGGAGCGACACGCCGCTGGACTTGGTCGTGTGCGATCGAAGAGCATTATGCCGCTGGACTTAGTCTCGTACAAACAAAAACCAATTAAGACAAAGACAAGGACAGAAACAAGGACAAAAACAAAAACAAAAACGAAAACAAAAAGGAAAACAAAAACAAAAACGAAAACAAAAACGAAAACAAAAACAAAAACGAAAACAAAAACAAAAACGAAAAGAAAAACGAAAACAAAAACGAAATCAAAAACGAAAACAAAAACGAAAACAAAAACGAAAACAAAAACGAAAGCAAAAACGAAAACAAAATCGAAAACAAAAACGAAAACAAAAACGAAAACAAAAACGAAAACAAAAAAGAAAACAAAAACGAAAACGAAAACGAAAACAAAAACGAAAACAAAAACGAAAACAAAAACGAAAACAAAAACGAAAACAAAAACGAAAACAAAAACGAAAACAAAAACGAAAACAAAAACGAAAACAAAAAAGAAAACAAAAACGAAAACAAAAACGAAAACAAAAAAGAAAACAAAAACGAAAACAAAAACGAAAACAAAAACGAAATCAAAAACGAAAACAAAAACGAAAACAAAAACGAAAACAAAAACGAAAACAACAACATCATCGAGATACATCGATCAGCACGAATCGCGTACCTAGCGAAACATATCTGTTATTCTTCTATCAAATCAGAAACTTTCTTTCGATCGGTGAGAATTGTTAGTAAAGAACATTTGATATATAACTATAGCGCGGGAATTGATGTAGCTTCTCGCTCGCTTCGCTCGCTCTTATAAAACTAGCCTAACCTCAAAACCGATCCCGCGCGTCTGTAAATTATCGGAAAATCGCGGTCTTTTCGAAAAACGAACGCAAGGTGGATTGGTTTTAGGTAAGGCTATAACATTCCGAGCGAGCGCAGCGAGCGAGCAACTCGTAAAGGTGATTCGCAACCCAATGATTTTGACCGTAGGGACTTTTAAGTATTCGCAACAGCCCTAGGAGCGACACGCCGCTGGACTTGGTCGTGTGCGATCGAAGAGCATTATGCCGCTGGACTTAGTCTCGTACAAACAAAAACCAATTAAGACAAAGACAAGGACAGAAACAAGGACAAAAACAAAAACACAAACAAAAACGAAAAGGAAAACAAAAACAAAAACGAAAACAAAAACGAAAACAAAAACGAAAACAAACACGAAAACAAAAACGAAAACAAAAACGAAAACAAAAACGAAAACAAAAACGAAAACAAAAACGAAAACAAAAACACAAACAAAAACGAAAAGGAAAACAAAAACAAAAACGAAAACAAAAACGAAAACAAAAACAAAAACGAAAACAAAAACGAAAACAAAAACGAAATCAAAAACGAAAACAAAAACGAAAACAAAAACGAAAACAAAAACGAAAACAAAAACGAAAACAAAAACGAAAACAAAAACGAAAACAAAAACGAAAACAAAAACGAAAACAAAAAAGAAAACAAAAACGAAAACGAAAACGAAAACAAAAACGAAAACAAAAACGAAAACAAAAACGAAAACAAAAACGAAAACAAAAACGAAAACAAAAACGAAAACAAAAACGAAAACAAAAACGAAAACAAAAAAGAAAACAAAAACAAAAACAAAAACAAAAACAAAAAAGAAAACAAAAACGAAAACAAAAACGAAAACAAAAACGAAATCAAAAACGAAAACAAAAACGAAAACAAAAACGAAAACAAAAACGAAAACAAAAACATCATCGAGATACATCGATCAGCACGAATCGCGTACCTAGCGAAACATATCTGTTATTCTTCTATCAAATCAGAAACTTTCTTTCGATCGGTGAGAATTGTTAGTAAAGAACATTTGATATATAACTATAGCGCGGGAATTGATGTAGCTTCTCGCTCGCTTCGCTCGCTCTTATAAAACTAGCCTAACCTCAAAACCGATCCCGCGCGTCTGTAAATTATCGGAAAATCGCGGTCTTTTCGAAAAACGAACGCAAGGTGGATTGGTTTTAGGTAAGGCTATAACATTCCGAGCGAGCGCAGCGAGCGAGCAACTCGTAAAGGTGAGTCGCAACCCAATGATTTTGACCGTAGGGACTTTTAAGTATTCGCAACAGCCCTAGGAGCGACACGCCGCTGGACTTGGTCGTGTGCGATCGAAGAGCATTATGCCGCTGGACTTAGTCTCGTACAAACAAAAACCAATTAAGACAAAGACAAGGACAGAAACAAGGACAAAAACAAAAACAAAAACGAAAACAAAAACAAAAACGAAAACAAAAACGAAAACAAAAACGAAAACAAACACGTAAACAAAAACGAAAACAAAAACGAAAACAAAAACGAAAACAAAAACGAAAACAAAAACGAAAACAAAAACGAAAACAAAAACGAAATCAAAAACGAAAACAAAAACGAAAACAAAAACGAAAACAAAAACGAAAACAAAAACGAAAACAAAAACGAAAACAAAAACGAAATCAAAAACGAAAACAAAAACGAAAACAAAAACGAAAACAAAAACGAAAACAAAAACGAAAACAAAAACGAAAACAAAAACGAAAACAAAAACGAAAACAAAAACGAAAACAAAAAAGAAAGCAAAAACGAAAACGAAAACGAAAACAAAAACGAAAACAAAAACAAAAACGAAAACGAAAACAAAAACGAAAACAAACACGAAAACAAAAACGAAAACAAAAACGAAAACAAACACGAAAACAAAAACGAAAACAAAAACGAAAACAAAAACGAAAACAAAAACGAAAACAAAAACAAAAACGAAAACAAAAACGAAAACAAAAAAGAAAACAAAAACGAAAACAAAAACGAAAACAAAAAAGAAAACAAAAACGAAAACAAAAACGAAAACAAACACGAAAAGAAAAACGAAAACAAAAACGAAAACAAAAACGAAAACAAAAACGAAAACAAAAACATCATCGAGATACATCGATCAGCACGAATCGCGTACCTAGCGAAACATATCTGTTATTCTTCTATCAAATCAGAAACTTTCTTTCGATCGGTGAGAATTGTTAGTAAAGAACATTTGATATATAACTATAGCGCGGGAATTGATGTAGCTTCTCGCTCGCTTCGCTCGCTCTTATAAAACTAGCCTAACCTCAAAACCGATCCCGCGCGTCTGTAAATTATCGGAAAATCGCGGTCTTTTCGAAAAACGAACGCAAGGTGGATTGGTTTTAGGTAAGGCTATAACATTCCGAGCGAGCGCAGCGAGCGAGCAACTCGTAAAGGTGAGTCGCAACCCAATGATTTTGACCGTAGGGACTTTTAAGTATTCGCAACAGCCCTAGGAGCGACACGCCGCTGGACTTGGTCGTGTGCGATCGAAGAGCATTATGCCGCTGGACTTAGTCTCGTACAAACAAAAACCAATTAAGACAAAGACAAGGACAGAAACAAGGACAAAAACAAAAACACAAACAAAAACGAAAAGGAAAACAAAAACAAAAACGAAAACAAAAACGAAAACAAAAACAAAAACGAAAACAAAAACGAAAACAAAAACGAAAACAAACACGAAAACAAAAACGAAAACAAAAACGAAAACAAACACGAAAACAAAAACGAAAACAAAAACGAAAACAAAAACGAAAACAAAAACGAAAACAAAAACGAAAACAAAAACGAAAACAAAAACACAAACAAAAACGAAAAGGAAAACAAAAACAAAAACGAAAACAAAAACGAAAACAAAAACAAAAAAGAAAACAAAAACGAAAACAAAAACGAAAACAAAAACGAAAACGAAAACAAAAACGAAAACAAAAACGAAAACAAAAACGAAAACAAAAACGAAAACAAAAACAAAAACGAAAACAAAAACGAAAACAAAAACGAAAACAAAAACGAAAACAAAAACGAAAACAAAAACGAAAACAAAAACAAAAACGAAAACAAAAACGAAAACAAAAACGAAAACAAAAACGAAAACAAAAACGAAAACAAAAACGATAACAAAAACAAAAACGAAAACAAAAACGAAAACAAAAACGAAAACAAAAACGAAAACAAAAACGAAAACAAAAACGAAAACAAAAACGAAAACAAAAACGAAAACAAAAACGAAAACAAAATAGAAAACAAAAACGAAAACAAAAACGAAAACAAAAAAGAAAACAAAAACGAAAACAAAAACATCATCGAGATACATCGATCAGCACGAATCGCGTACCTAGCGAAACATATCTGTTATTCTTCTATCAAATCAGAAACTTTCTTTCGATCGGTGAGAATTGTTAGTAAAGAACATTTGATATATAACTATAGCGCGGGAATTGATGTAGCTTCTCGCTCGCTTCGCTCGCTCTTATAAAACTAGCCTAACCTCAAAACCGATCCCGCGCGTCTGTAAATTATCGGAAAATCGCGGTCTTTTCGAAAAACGAACGCAAGGTGGATTGGTTTTAGGTAAGGCTATAACATTCCGAGCGATCGCAGCGAGCGAGCAACTCGTAAAGGTGAGTCGCAACCCAATGATTTTGACCGTAGGGACTTTTAAGTATTCGCAACAGCCCTAGGAGCGACACGCCGCTGGACTTGGTCATGTGCGATCGAAGAGCATTATGCCGCTGGACTTAGTCTCGTACAAACAAAAACCAATTAAGACAAAGACAAGGACAGAAACAAGGACAAAAACAAAAACAAAAACGAAAACAAAAACAAAAACGAAAACAAAAAACGAAAACAAAAACGAAAACAAACACGAAAACAAAAACGAAAACAAAAACGAAAACAAAAACGAAAACAAAAACGAAAACAAAAACGAAAACAAAAACGAAAACAAAAACGAAATCAAAAACGAAAACAAAAACGAAAACAAAAACGAAAACAAAAACGAAAACAAAAACGAAAACAAAAACGAAAACAAAAACGAAAACAAAAACGAAAACAAAAACGAAAACAAAAAAGAAAACAAAAACGAAAACGAAAACGAAAACAAAAACGAAAACAAACACGAAAACAAAAACGAAAACAAAAACGAAAACAAAAACGAAAACAAAAACGAAAACAAAAACGAAAACAAAAACGAAAACAAAAACGAAAACAAAAACGAAAACAAAAACGAAAACAAAAACGAAAACAAAAACATCATCGAGATACATCGATCAGCACGAATCGCGTACCTAGCGAAACATATCTGTTATTCTTCTATCAAATCAGAAACTTTCTTTCGATCGGTGAGAATTGTTAGTAAAGAACATTTGATATATAACTATAGCGCGGGAATTGATGTAGCTTCTCGCTCGCTTCGCTCGCTCTTATAAAACTAGCCTAACCTCAAAACCGATCCCGCGCGTCTGTAAATTATCGGAAAATCGCGGTCTTTTCGAAAAACGAACGCAAGGTGGATTGGTTTTAGGTAAGGCTATAACATTCCGAGCGAGCGCAGCGAGCGAGCAACTCGTAAAGGTGAGTCGCAACCCAATGATTTTGACCGTAGGGACTTTTAAGTATTCGCAACAGCCCTAGGAGCGACACGCCGCTGGACTTGGTCGTGTGCGATCGAAGAGCATTATGCCGCTGGACTTAGTCTCGTACAAACAAAAACCAATTAAGACAAAGACAAGGACAGAAACAAGGACAAAAACAAAAACACAAACAAAAACGAAAAGGAAAACAAAAACAAAAACGAAAACAAAAACGAAAACAAAAACAAAAACGAAAACAAAAACGAAAACAAAAACGAAAACAAACACGAAAACAAAAACGAAAACAAAAACGAAAACAAAAACGAAAACAAAAACGAAAACAAAAACGAAAACAAAAACACAAACAAAAACGAAAAGGAAAACAAAAACAAAAACGAAAACAAAAACGAAAACAAAAACAAAAACGAAAACAAAAACGAAAACAAAAACGAAAACAAAAACGAAAACAAAAACGAAAACAAAAACGAAAACAAAAACAAAAACGAAAACAAAAACGAAAACAAAAACGAAAACAAAAACGAAAACAAAAACGAAAACAAAAACGAAAACAAAAACAAAAACGAAAACAAAAACGAAAACAAAAACGAAAACAAAAACGAAAACAAAAACGAAAACAAAAACGATAACAAAAACAAAAACGAAAACAAAAACGAAAACAAAAACGAAAACAAAAACGAAAACAAAAACGAAAACAAAAACGAAAACAAAAACGAAAACAAAAACGAAAACAAAAACGAAAACAAAAAAGAAAACAAAAACGAAAACAAAAACGAAAACAAAAAAGAAAACAAAAACGAAAACAAAAACATCATCGAGATACATCGATCAGCTCGAATCGCGTACCTAGCGAAACATATCTGTTATTCTTCTATCAAATCAGAAACTTTCTTTCGATCGGTGAGAATTGTTAGTAAAGAACATTTGATATATAACTATAGCGCGGGAATTGATGTAGCTTCTCGCTCGCTTCGCTCGCTCTTATAAAACTAGCCTAACCTCAAAACCGATCCCGCGCGTCTGTAAATTATCGGAAAATCGCGGTCTTTTCGAAAAACGAACGCAAGGTGGATTGGTTTTAGGTAAGGCTATAACATTCCGAGCGAGCGCAGCGAGCGAGCAACTCGTAAAGGTGAGTCGCAACCCAATGATTTTGACCGTAGGGACTTTTAAGTATTCGCAACAGCCCTAGGAGCGACACGCCGCTGGACTTGGTCGTGTGCGATCGAAGAGCATTATGCCGCTGGACTTAGTCTCGTACAAACAAAAACCAATTAAGACAAAGACAAGGACAGAAACAAGGACAAAAACAAAAACACAAACAAAAACGAAAAGGAAAACAAAAACAAAAACGAAAACAAAAACGAAAACAAAAACAAAAACGAAAACAAAAACGAAAACAAAAACGAAAACAAACACGAAAACAAAAACGAAAACAAAAACGAAAACAAAAACGAAAACAAAAACGAAAACAAAAACGAAAACAAAAACACAAACAAAAACGAAAAGGAAAACAAAAACAAAAACGAAAACAAAAACGAAAACAAAAACAAAAACGAAAACAAAAACGAAAACAAAAACGAAAACAAAAACGAAAGCAAAAACGAAAACAAAAACGAAAACAAAAACAAAAACGAAAACAAAAACGAAAACAAAAACGAAAACAAAAACGAAAACAAAAACGAAAACAAAAACGAAAACAAAAACAAAAACGAAAACAAAAACGAAAACAAAAACGAAAACAAAAACGAAAACAAAAACGAAAACAAAAACGATAACAAAAACAAAAACGAAAACAAAAACGAAAACAAAAACGAAAACAAAAACGAAAACAAAAACGAAAACAAAAACGAAAACAAAAACGAAAACAAAAACGAAAACAAAAACGAAAACAAAAACGAAAACAAAAACGAAAACAAAAACGAAAACAAAAAAGAAAACAAAAACGAAAACAAAAACATCATCGAGATACATCGATCAGCTCGAATCGCGTACCTAGCGAAACATATCTGTTATTCTTCTATCAAATCAGAAACTTTCTTTCGATCGGTGAGAATTGTTAGTAAAGAACATTTGATATATAACTATAGCGCGGGAATTGATGTAGCTTCTCGCTCGCTTCGCTCGCTCTTATAAAACTAGCCTAACCTCAAAACCGATCCCGCGCGTCTGTAAATTATCGGAAAATCGCGGTCTTTTCGAAAAACGAACGCAAGGTGGATTGGTTTTAGGTAAGGCTATAACATTCCGAGCGAGCGCAGCGAGCGAGCAACTCGTAAAGGTGAGTCGCAACCCAATGATTTTGACCGTAGGGACTTTTAAGTATTCGCAACAGCCCTAGGAGCGACACGCCGCTGGACTTGGTCGTGTGCGATCGAAGAGCATTATGCCGCTGGACTTAGTCTCGTACAAACAAAAACCAATTAAGACAAAGACAAGGACAGAAACAAGGACAAAAACAAAAACACAAACAAAAACGAAAAGGAAAACAAAAACAAAAACGAAAACAAAAACGAAAACAAAAACAAAAACGAAAACAAAAACGAAAACAAAAACGAAAACAAACACGAAAACAAAAACGAAAACAAAAACGAAAACAAAAACGAAAACAAAAACGAAAACAAAAACGAAAACAAAAACGAAAACAAAAACACAAACAAAAACGAAAAGGAAAACAAAAACAAAAACGAAAACAAAAACGAAAACAAAAACAAAAACGAAAACAAAAACGAAAACAAAAACGAAAACAAAAACGAAAACAAAAACGAAAACAAAAACGAAAACAAAAACAAAAACGAAAACAAAAACGAAAACAAAAACGAAAACAAAAACGAAAACAAAAACGAAAACAAAAACGAAAACAAAAACGAAAACAAAAACGAAAACAAACACGAAAACAAAAACGAAAACAAAAACGAAAACAAAAACGAAAACAAAAAAGAAAACAAAAACGAAAACAAAAACGAAAACAAACACGAAAAGAAAAACGAAAACAAAAACGAAAACAAAAACGAAAACAAAAACGAAAACAACAACATCATCGAGATACATCGGTCAGCACGAATCGCGTACCTAGCGAAACATATCTGTTATTCTTCTATCAAATCAGAAACTTTCTTTCGATCGGTGAGAATTGTTAGTAAAGAACATTTGATATATAACTATAGCGCGGGAATTGATGTAGCTTCTCGCTCGCTTCGCTCGCTCTTATAAAACTAGCCTAACCTCAAAACCGATCCCGCGCGTCTGTAAATTATCGGAAAATCGCGGTCTTTTCGAAAAACGAACGCAAGGTGGATTGGTTTTAGGTAAGGCTATAACATTCCGAGCGAGCGCAGCGAGCGAGCAACTCGTAAAGGTGAGTCGCAACCCAATGATTTTGACCGTAGGGACTTTTAAGTATTCGCAACAGCCCTAGGAGCGACACGCCGCTGGACTTGGTCGTGTGGGATCGAAGAGCATTATGCCGCTGGACTTAGTCTCGTACAAACAAAAACCAATTAAGACAAAGACAAGGACAGAAACAAGGACAAAAACAAAAACAAAATCAAAAACAAAAACAAAAACGAAAACGAAAACAAAAACGAAAACAAACACGATAACAAAAACGAAAACAAAAACGAAAACAAAAACGAAAACAAAAACGAAAACAAAAACGAAAACAAAAACGAAAACAAAAACGAAATCAAAAACGAAAACAAAAACGAAAACAAAAACACAAACAAAAACGAAAAGGAAAACAAAAACAAAAACCAAAACGAAAACAAAAACGAAAACAAAAACGAAAACAAAAACGAAAACAAAAACGAAAACAAAAACGAAAACAAAAACGAAAACAAAAACAAAAACGAAAACAAAAACGAAAACAAAAACGAAAACAAAAACGAAAACAAAAACGAAAACAAAAACGAAAACAAAAACGAAAACAAAAACGAAAACAAAAACGAAAACAAAAACGAAAACAAAAACGAAAACAAAAACGAAAACAAAAACGAAAACAAAAACGAAAACAAAAACGAAAACAAAAAAGAAAACAAAAACGAAAACAAAAACGAAAACAAAAAAGAAAACAAAAACGAAAACAAAAACATCATCGAGATACATCGATCAGCACGAATCGCGTACCTAGCGAAACATATCTGTTATTCTTCTATCAAATCAGAAACTTTCTTTCGATCGGTGAGAATTGTTAGTAAAGAACATTTGATATATAACTATAGCGCGGGAATTGATGTAGCTTCTCGCTCGCTTCGCTCGCTCTTATAAAACTAGCCTAACCTCAAAACCGATCCCGCGCGTCTGTAAATTATCGGAAAATCGCGGTC
>NW_026869737.1:995000-1012500 GCF_905332965.1 Bombus pascuorum | reverse complement strand
CAAAAACAAAAACAAAAACGAAAACAAAAACGAAAACAAAAACGAAAACAAAAACGAAAACAAAAACGAAAACAAAAACGAAAACAAAAACGAAAACAAAAACATCATCGAGATACATCGATCAGCACGAATCGCGTACCTAGCGAAACATATCTGTTATTCTTCTATCAAATCAGAAACTTTCTTTCGATCGGTGAGAATTGTTAGTAAAGAACATTTGATATATAACTATAGCGCGGGAATTGATGTAGCTTCTCGCTCGCTTCGCTCGCTCTTATAAAACTAGCCTAACCTCAAAACCGATCCCGCGCGTCTGTAAATTATCGGAAAATCGCGGTCTTTTCGAAAAACGAACGCAAGGTGGATTGGTTTTAGGTAAGGCTATAACATTCCGAGCGAGCGCAGCGAGCGAGCAACTCGTAAAGGTGAGTCGCAACCCAATGATTTTGACCGTAGGGACTTTTAAGTATTCGCAACAGCCCTAGGAGCGACACGCCGCTGGACTTGGTCGTGTGCGATCGAAGAGCATTATGCCGCTGGACTTAGTCTCGTACAAACAAAAACCAATTAAGACAAAGACAAGGACAGAAACAAGGACAAAAACAAAAACACAAACAAAAACGAAAAGGAAAACAAAAACAAAAACGAAAACAAAAACGAAAACAAAAACAAAAACGAAAACAAAAACGAAAACAAAAACGAAAACAAACACGAAAACAAAAACGAAAACAAAAACGAAAACAAAAACGAAAACAAAAACGAAAACAAAAACGAAAACAAAAACGAAAACAAAAACACAAACAAAAACGAAAAGGAAAACAAAAACAAAAACGAAAACAAAAACGAAAACAAAAACAAAAACGAAAACAAAAACGAAAACAAAAACGAAAACAAAAACGAAAACAAAAACGAAAACAAAAACGAAAACAAAAACAAAAACGAAAACAAAAACGAAAACAAAAACGAAAACAAAAACGAAAACAAAAACGAAAACAAAAACGAAAACAAAAACGAAAAAAAAAACGAAAACAAAAACGAAAACAAAAAAGAAAACAAAAACGAAAACAAAAAAGAAAACAAAAACGAAAACAAAAAAGAAAACAAAAACGAAAACAAAAACGAAAACAAAAAAGAAAACAAAAACGAAAACAAAAACGAAAACAAACACGAAAAGAAAAACGAAAACAAAAACGAAAACAAAAACGAAAACAAAAACGAAAACAAAAGCATCATCGAGATACATCGATCAGCACGAATCGCGTACCTAGCGAAACATATCTGTTATTCTTCTATCAAATCAGAAACTTTCTTTCGATCGGTGAGAATTGTTAGTAAAGAACATTTGATATATAACTATAGCGCGGGAATTGATGTAGCTTCTCGCTCGCTTCGCTCGCTCTTATAAAACTAGCCTAACCTCAAAACCGATCCCGCGCGTCTGTAAATTATCGGAAAATCGCGGTCTTTTCGAAAAACGAACGCAAGGTGGATTGGTTTTAGGTAAGGCTATAACATTCCGAGCGAGCGCAGCGAGCGAGCAACTCGTAAAGGTGAGTCGCAACCCAATGATTTTGACCGTAGGGACTTTTAAGTATTCGCAACAGCCCTAGGAGCGACATGCCGCTGGACTTGGTCGTGTGCGATCGAAGAGCATTATGCCGCTGGACTTAGTCTCGTACAAACAAAAACCAATTAAGACAAAGACAAGGACAGAAACAAGGACAAAAACAAAAACAAAAACGAAAACAAAAACAAAAACGAAAACAAAAACGAAAACAAAAACGAAAACGAAAACGAAAACGAAAACGAAAACAAAAACGAAAACAAACACGAAAACAAAAACGAAAACAAAAACGAAAACAAAAACGAAAACAAAAACGAAAACAAAAACGAAAACAAAAACGAAAACAAAAACGAAAACAAAAACGAAAACAAAAACGAAAACAAAAACGAAAACAAAAACATCATCGAGATACATCGATCAGCACGAATCGCGTACCTAGCGAAACATATCTGTTATTCTTCTATCAAATCAGAAACTTTCTTTCGATCGGTGAGAATTGTTAGTAAAGAACATTTGATATATAACTATAGCGCGGGAATTGATGTAGCTTCTCGCTCGCTTCGCTCGCTCTTATAAAACTAGCCTAACCTCAAAACCGATCCCGCGCGTCTGTAAATTATCGGAAAATCGCGGTCTTTTCGAAAAACGAACGCAAGGTGGATTGGTTTTAGGTAAGGCTATAACATTCCGAGCGAGCGCAGCGAGCGAGCAACTCGTAAAGGTGAGTCGCAACCCAATGATTTTGACCGTAGGGACTTTTAAGTATTCGCAACAGCCCTAGGAGCGACACGCCGCTGGACTTGGTCGTGTGCGATCGAAGAGCATTATGCCGCTGGACTTAGTCTCGTACAAACAAAAACCAATTAAGACAAAGACAAGGACAGAAACAAGGACAAAAACAAAAACACAAACAAAAACGAAAAGGAAAACAAAAACAAAAACGAAAACAAAAACGAAAACAAAAACAAAAACGAAAACAAAAACGAAAACAAAAACGAAAACAAACACGAAAACAAAAACGAAAACAAAAACGAAAACAAAAACGAAAACAAAAACGAAAACAAAAACGAAAACAAAAACGAAAACAAAAACACAAACAAAAACGAAAAGGAAAACAAAAACAAAAACGAAAACAAAAACGAAAACAAAAACAAAAACGAAAACAAAAACGAAAACAAAAACGAAAACAAAAACGAAAACAAAAACGAAAACAAAAACGAAAACAAAAACAAAAACGAAAACAAAAACGAAAACAAAAACGAAAACAAAAACGAAAACAAAAACGAAAACAAAAACGAAAACAAAAACGAAAACAAAAACGAAAACAAAAAAGAAAACAAAAACGAAAACAAAAAAGAAAACAAAAACGAAAACAAAAAAGAAAACAAAAACGAAAACAAAAACGAAAACAAAAAAGAAAACAAAAACGAAAACAAAAACGAAAACAAACACGAAAAGAAAAACGAAAACAAAAACGAAAACAAAAACGAAAACAAAAACGAAAACAAAAGCATCATCGAGATACATCGATCAGCACGAATCGCGTACCTAGCGAAACATATCTGTTATTCTTCTATCAAATCAGAAACTTTCTTTCGATCGGTGAGAATTGTTAGTAAAGAACATTTGATATATAACTATAGCGCGGGAATTGATGTAGCTTCTCGCTCGCTTCGCTCGCTCTTATAAAACTAGCCTAACCTCAAAACCGATCCCGCGCGTCTGTAAATTATCGGAAAATCGCGGTCTTTTCGAAAAACGAACGCAAGGTGGATTGGTTTTAGGTAAGGCTATAACATTCCGAGCGAGCGCAGCGAGCGAGCAACTCGTAAAGGTGAGTCGCAACCCAATGATTTTGACCGTAGGGACTTTTAAGTATTCGCAACAGCCCTAGGAGCGACATGCCGCTGGACTTGGTCGTGTGCGATCGAAGAGCATTATGCCGCTGGACTTAGTCTCGTACAAACAAAAACCAATTAAGACAAAGACAAGGACAGAAACAAGGACAAAAACAAAAACAAAAACGAAAACAAAAACAAAAACGAAAACAAAAACGAAAACAAAAACGAAAACGAAAACAAAAACGAAAACAAAAACGAAAACAAACACGAAAACAAAAACGAAAACAAAAACGAAAACAAAAACGAAAACAAAAACGAAAACAAAAACGAAAACAAAAACGAAAACAAAAACGAAATCAAAAACGAAAACAAAAACGAAAACAAAAACGAAAACAAAAACGAAAACAAAAACGAAAACAAAAACGAAAACAAAAACGAAAACAAAAACGAAAACAAAAAAGAAAACAAAAACGAAAACAAAAACGAAAACAAACACGAAAACAAAAACGAAAACAAAAACGAAAACAAAAACGAAAACAAAAACGAAAACAAAAACGAAAACAAAAACGAAAACAAAAACGAAAACAAAAACGAAAACAAAAACGAAAACAAAAACGAAAACAAAAACGAAAACAAAAAAGAAAACAAAAACGAAAACGAAAACGAAAACAAAAACGAAAACAAACACGAAAACAAAAACGAAAACAAAAACGAAAACAAAAACGAAAACAAAAACGAAAACAAAAACGAAAACAAAAACGAAAACAAAAACGAAAACAAAAACGAAAACAAAAACGAAAACAAAAACATCATCGAGATACATCGATCAGCACGAATCGCGTACCTAGCGAAACATATCTGTTATTCTTCTATCAAATCAGAAACTTTCTTTCGATCGGTGAGAATTGTTAGTAAAGAACATTTGATATATAACTATAGCGCGGGAATTGATGTAGCTTCTCGCTCGCTTCGCTCGCTCTTATAAAACTAGCCTAACCTCAAAACCGATCCCGCGCGTCTGTAAATTATCGGAAAATCGCGGTCTTTTCGAAAAACGAACGCAAGGTGGATTGGTTTTAGGTAAGGCTATAACATTCCGAGCGAGCGCAGCGAGCGAGCAACTCGTAAAGGTGAGTCGCAACCCAATGATTTTGACCGTAGGGACTTTTAAGTATTCGCAACAGCCCTAGGAGCGACACGCCGCTGGACTTGGTCGTGTGCGATCGAAGAGCATTATGCCGCTGGACTTAGTCTCGTACAAACAAAAACCAATTAAGACAAAGACAAGGACAGAAACAAGGACAAAAACAAAAACACAAACAAAAACGAAAAGGAAAACAAAAACAAAAACGAAAACAAAAACGAAAACAAAAACAAAAACGAAAACAAAAACGAAAACAAAAACGAAAACAAAAACGAAAACAAACACGAAAACAAAAACGAAAACAAAAACGAAAACAAAAACGAAAACAAAAACGAAAACAAAAACGAAAACAAAAACACAAACAAAAACGAAAAGGAAAACAAAAACAAAAACGAAAACAAAAACGAAAACAAAAACAAAAACGAAAACAAAAACGAAAACAAAAACGAAAACAAAAACGAAAACAAAAACGAAAACAAAAACGAAAACAAAAACGAAAACAAAAACGAAAACAAAAACGAAAACAAAAACGAAAACAAAAACAAAAACGAAAACAAAAACGAAAACAAAAACGAAAACAAAAACGAAAACAAAAACGAAAACAAAAACGAAAACAAAAACGAAAACAAAAACGAAAACAAAAACGAAAACAAAAACGAAAACAAAAACGAAAACAAAAACGAAAACAAAAACGAAAACAAAAACGAAAACAAAAACGAAAACAAAAACGAAAACAAAAACGAAAACAAAAACGAAAACAAAAACGAAAACAAAAACGAAAACAAAAAAGAAAACAAAAACGAAAACAAAAACGAAAACAAAAAAGAAAACAAAAACGAAAACAAAAACATCATCGAGATACATCGATCAGCACGAATCGCGTACCTAGCGAAACATATCTGTTATTCTTCTATCAAATCAGAAACTTTCTTTCGATCGGTGAGAATTGTTAGTAAAGAACATTTGATATATAACTATAGCGCGGGAATTGATGTAGCTTCTCGCTCGCTTCGCTCGCTCTTATAAAACTAGCCTAACCTCAAAACCGATCCCGCGCGTCTGTAAATTATCGGAAAATCGCGGTCTTTTCGAAAAACGAACGCAAGGTGGATTGGTTTTAGGTAAGGCTATAACATTCCGAGCGAGCGCAGCGAGCGAGCAACTCGTAAAGGTGAGTCGCAACCCAATGATTTTGACCGTAGGGACTTTTAAGTATTCGCAACAGCCCTAGGAGCGACACGCCGCTGGACTTGGTCGTGTGCGATCGAAGAGCATTATGCCGCTGGACTTAGTCTCGTACAAACAAAAACCAATTAAGACAAAGACAAGGACAGAAACAAGGACAAAAACAAAAACAGAAACAAAAACGAAAAGGAAAACAAAAACAAAAACGAAAACAAAAACAAAAACGAAAACAAAAACGAAAACAAAAACGAAAACAAACACGAAAACAAAAACGAAAACAAAAACGAAAACAAAAACGAAAACAAAAACGAAAACAAAAACGAAAACAAAAACGAAAACAACAACATCATCGAGATACATCGATCAGCACGAATCGCGTACCTAGCGAAACATATCTGTTATTCTTCTATCAAATCAGAAACTTTCTTTCGATCGGTGAGAATTGTTAGTAAAGAACATTTGATATATAACTATAGCGCGGGAATTGATGTAGCTTCTCGCTCGCTTCGCTCGCTCTTATAAAACTAGCCTAACCTCAAAACCGATCCCGCGCGTCTGTAAATTATCGGAAAATCGCGGTCTTTTCGAAAAACGAACGCAAGGTGGATTGGTTTTAGGTAAGGCTATAACATTCCGAGCGAGCGCAGCGAGCGAGCAACTCGTAAAGGTGAGTCGCAACCCAATGATTTTGACCGTAGGGACTTTTAAGTATTCGCAACAGCCCTAGGAGCGACACGCCGCTGGACTTGGTCGTGTGCGATCGAAGAGCATTATGCCGCTGGACTTAGTCTCGTACAAACAAAAACCAATTAAGACAAAGACAAGGACAGAAACAAGGACAAAAACAAAAACACAAACAAAAACGAAAAGGAAAAAAAAAACAAAAACAAAAACAAAAACGAAAACAAAAACAAAAACGAAAACAAAAACGAAAACAAAAACGAAAACAAACACGAAAACAAAAACGAAAACAAAAACGAAAACAAAAACGAAAACAAACACGAAAACAAAAACGAAAACAAAAACGAAAACAAAAACGAAAACAAAAACGAAAACAAAAACGAAAACAAAAACGAAAACAAAAACGAAATCAAAAACGAAAACAAAAACGAAAACAAAAACGAAAACAAAAACGAAAACAAAAACGAAAACAAAAACGAAAACAAAAACAAAAACAAAAACAAAAACGAAAACAAAAACGAAAACAAAAACGAAAACAAAAACGAAAACAAAAACGAAAACAAAAACGAAAACAAAAACGAAAACAAAAAGGAAAACAAAAACGAAAACAAAAACGAAAACAAACACGAAAACAAAAACGAAAACAAAAACGAAAACAAAAACGAAAACAAAAACGAAAACAAAAACGAAAACAAACACGAAAACAAAAACGAAAACAAAAACGAAAACAAAAAAGAAAAGAAAAACGAAAACAAAAACGAAAACAAAAAAGAAAACAAAAACGAAAACGAAAACAAAAACGAAAACAAAAACGAAAACAAAAACGAAAACAAAAACGAAAACAAAAACGAAAACAAAAACGAAAACAAAAACGAAAACAAAAAAGAAAACAAAAACGAAAACAAAAACATCATCGAGATACATCGATCAGCACGAATCGCGTACCTAGCGAAACATATCTGTTATTCTTCTATCAAATCAGAAACTTTCTTTCGATCGGTGAGAATTGTTAGTAAAGAACATTTGATATATAACTATAGCGCGGGAATTGATGTAGCTTCTCGCTCGCTTCGCTCGCTCTTATAAAACTAGCCTAACCTCAAAACCGATCCCGCGCGTCTGTAAATTATCGGAAAATCGCGGTCTTTTCGAAAAACGAACGCAAGGTGGATTGGTTTTAGGTAAGGCTATAACATTCCGAGCGAGCGCAGCGAGCGAGCAACTCGTAAAGGTGAGTCGCAACCCAATGATTTTGACCGTAGGGACTTTTAAGTATTCGCAACAGCCCTAGGAGCGACACGCCGCTGGACTTGGTCGTGTGCGATCGAAGAGTATTATGCCGCTGGACTTAGTCTCGTACAAACAAAAACCAATTAAGACAAAGACAAGGACAGAAACAAGGACAAAAACAAAAACTAAAACGAAAACAAAAACAAAAACGAAAACAAAAACGAAAACAAAAACGAAAACAAACACAAAAACAAAAACGAAAACAAAAACGAAAACAAAAACGAAAACAAAAACGAAAACAAAAACGAAAACAAAAACGAAAACAAAAACGAAATCAAAAACGAAAACAAAAACGAAAACAAAAACGAAAACAAAAACGAAAACAAAAACGAAAACAAAAACGAAAACAAAAACGAAAACAAAAACGAAAACAAAAACGAAAACAAAAAAGAAAACAAAAACGAAAACGAAAACGAAAACGAAAACAAAAACGAAAACAAACACGAAAACAAAAACGAAAACAAAAACGAAAACAAAAACGAAAACAAAAACGAAAACAAAAACGAAAACAAAAACGAAAACAAAAACGAAAACAAAAACGAAAACAAAAACGAAAACAAAAACGAAAACAAAAACATCATCGAGATACATCGATCAGCACGAATCGCGTACCTAGCGAAACATATCTGTTATTCTTCTATCAAATCAGAAACTTTCTTTCGATCGGTGAGAATTGTTAGTAAAGAACATTTGATATATAACTATAGCGCGGGAATTGATGTAGCTTCTCGCTCGCTTCGCTCGCTCTTATAAAACTAGCCTAACCTCAAAACCGATCCCGCGCGTCTGTAAATTATCGGAAAATCGCGGTCTTTTCGAAAAACGAACGCAAGGTGGATTGGTTTTAGGTAAGGCTATAACATTCCGAGCGAGCGCAGCGAGCGAGCAACTCGTAAAGGTGAGTCGCAACCCAATGATTTTGACCGTAGGGACTTTTAAGTATTCGCAACAGCCCTAGGAGCGACACGCCGCTGGACTTGGTCGTGTGCGATCGAAGAGCATTATGCCGCTGGACTTAGTCTCGTACAAACAAAAACCAATTAAGACAAAGACAAGGACAGAAACAAGGACAAAAACAAAAACGAAAACAAAAACGAAAACAAACACGAAAACAAAAACGAAAACAAAAACGAAAACAAAAACGAAAACAAAAACGAAAACAAAAACGAAAACAAAAACGAAAACAAAAACGAAATCAAAAACGAAAACAAAAACGAAAACAAAAACGAAAACAAAAACGAAAACAAAAACGAAAACAAAAACGAAAACAAAAACGAAAACAAAAACGAAAACAAAAAAGAAAACAAAAACGAAAACAAAAACGAAAACAAACACGAAAACAAAAACGAAAACAAAAACGAAAACAAAAACGAAAACAAAAACGAAAACAAAAACGAAAACAAAAACGAAAACAAAAACGAAAACAAAAACGAAAACAAAAACGAAAACAAAAACGAAAACAAAAACGAAAACAAAAACGAAAACAAAAACATCATCGAGATACATCGATCAGCACGAATCGCGTACCTAGCGAAACATATCTGTTATTCTTCTATCAAATCAGAAACTTTCTTTCGATCGGTGAGAATTGTTAGTAAAGAACATTTGATATATAACTATAGCGCGGGAATTGATGTAGCTTCTCGCTCGCTTCGCTCGCTCTTATAAAACTAGCCTAACCTCAAAACCGATCCCGCGCGTCTGTAAATTATCGGAAAATCGCGGTCTTTTCGAAAAACGAACGCAAGGTGGATTGGTTTTAGGTAAGGCTATAACATTCCGAGCGAGCGCAGCGAGCGAGCAACTCGTAAAGGTGAGTCGCAACCCAATGATTTTGACCGTAGGGACTTTTAAGTATTCGCAACAGCCCTAGGAGCGACACGCCGCTGGACTTGGTCGTGTGGGATCGAAGAGCATTATGCCGCTGGACTTAGTCTCGTACAAACAAAAACCAATTAAGACAAAGACAAGGACAGAAACAAGGACAAAAACAAAAACAAAATCAAAAACAAAAACAAAAACAAAAACGAAAACGAAAACAAAAACGAAAACAAACACGAAAACAAAAACGAAAACAAAAACGAAAACAAAAACGAAAACAAAAACGAAAACAAAAACGAAAACAAAAACGAAAACAAAAACGAAATCAAAAACGAAAACAAAAACGAAAACAAAAACGAAAACAAAAACGAAAACAACAACATCATCGAGATACATCGATCAGCACGAATCGCGTACCTAGCGAAACCTATCTGTTATTCTTCTATCAAATCAGAAACTTTCTTTCGATCGGTGAGAATTGTTAGTAAAGAACATTTGATATATAACTATAGCGCGGGAATTGATGTAGCTTCTCGCTCGCTTCGCTCGCTCTTATAAAACTAGCCTAACCTCAAAACCGATCCCGCGCGTCTGTAAATTATCGGAAAATCGCGGTCTTTTCGAAAAACGAACGCAAGGTGGATTGGTTTTAGGTAAGGCTATAACATTCCGAGCGAGCGCAGCGAGCGAGCAACTCGTAAAGGTGAGTCGCAACCCAATGATTTTGACCGTAGGGACTTTTAAGTATTCGCAACAGCCCTAGGAGCGACACGCCGCTGGACTTGGTCGTGTGCGATCGAAGAGCATTATGCCGCTGGACTTAGTCTCGTACAAACAAAAACCAATTAAGACAAAGACAAGGACAGAAACAAGGACAAAAACAAAAACAAAAACGAAAACAAAAACAAAAACGAAAACAAAAACGAAAACAAAAACGAAAACAAACACGAAAACAAAAACGAAAACAAAAACGAAAACAAAAACGAAAACAAAAACGAAAACAAAAACGAAAACAAAAACGAAAACAAAAACGAAATCAAAAACGAAAACAAAAACGAAAACAAAAACGAAAACAAAAACGAAAACAAAAACGAAAACAAAAACGAAATCAAAAACGAAAACAAAAACGAAAACAAAAACGAAAACAAAAACGAAAACAAAAACGAAAACAAAAACGAAAACAAAAACGAAAACAAAAACCAAAACGAAAACAAAAACGAAAACAAAAACGAAAACAAAAACGAAAACAAAAACGAAAACAAAAACGAAAACAAAAACGAAAACAAAAACGAAAACAAAAACGAAAACAAAAACGAAAACAAAAACGAAAACAAAAACGAAAACAAAAAAGAAAACAAAAACGAAAACAAAAACGAAAACAAAAAAGAAAACAAAAACGAAAACAAAAACGAAAACAAACACGAAAAGAAAAACGAAAACAAAAACGAAAACAAAAACGAAAACAAAAACGAAAACAAAAACATCATCGAGATACATCGATCAGCACGAATCGCGTACCTAGCGAAACATATCTGTTATTCTTCTATCAAATCAGAAACTTTCTTACGATCGGTGAGAATTGTTAGTAAAGAACATTTGATATATAACTATAGCGCGGGAATTGATGTAGCTTCTCGCTCGCTTCGCTCGCTCTTATAAAACTAGCCTAACCTCAAAACCGATCCCGCGCGTCTGTAAATTATCGGAAAATCGCGGTCTTTTCGAAAAACGAACGCAAGGTGGATTGGTTTTAGGTAAGGCTATAACATTCCGAGCGAGCGCAGCGAGCGAGCAACTCGTAAAGGTGAGTCGCAACCCAATGATTTTGACCGTAGGGACTTTTAAGTATTCGCAACAGCCCTAGGAGCGACACGCCGCTGGACTTGGTCGTGTGCGATCGAAGAGCATCATGCCGCTGGACTTAGTCTCGTACAAACAAAAACCAATTAAGACAAAGACAAGGACAGAAACAAGGACAAAAACAAAAACAAAAACGAAAACAAAAACAAAAACGAAAACAAAAACGAAAACAAAAACGAAAACAAACACGAAAACAAAAACGAAAACAAAAACGAAAACAAAAACGAAAACAAAAACGAAAACAAAAACGAAAACAAAAACGAAAACAAAAACGAAATCAAAAACGAAAACAAAAACGAAAACAAAAACGAAAACAAAAACGAAAAAAAAAACGAAAACAAAAACAAAAACAAAAACGAAAACAAAAACGAAAACAAAAAAGAAAACAAAAACGAAAACAAAAACGAAAACAAACACGAAAACAAAAACGAAAACAAAAACGAAAACAAAAACGAAAACAAAAACGAAAACAAAAACGAAAACAAAAACGAAAACAAAAACGAAAACAAAAACGAAAACAAAAACGAAAACAAAAACGAAAACAAAAACGAAAACAAAAACGAAAACAAAAACGAAAACAAAAACATCATCGAGATACATCGATCAGCACGAATCGCGTACCTAGCGAAACATATCTGTTATTCTTCTATCAAATCAGAAACTTTCTTTCGATCGGTGAGAATTGTTAGTAAAGAACATTTGATATATAACTATAGCGCGGGAATTGATGTAGCTTCTCGCTCGCTTCGCTCGCTCTTATAAAACTAGCCTAACCTCAAAACCGATCCCGCGCGTCTGTAAATTATCGGAAAATCGCGGTCTTTTCGAAAAACGAACGCAAGGTGGATTGGTTTTAGGTAAGGCTATAACATTCCGAGCGAGCGCAGCGAGCGAGCAACTCGTAAAGGTGAGTCGCAACCCAATGATTTTGACCGTAGGGACTTTTAAGTATTCGCAACAGCCCTAGGAGCGACACGCCGCTGGACTTGGTCGTGTGGGATCGAAGAGCATTATGCCGCTGGACTTAGTCTCGTACAAACAAAAACCAATTAAGACAAAGACAAGGACAGAAACAAGGACAAAAACAAAAACAAAATCAAAAACAAAAACAAAAACAAAAACGAAAACGAAAACAAAAACGAAAACAAACACGAAAACAAAAACGAAAACAAAAACGAAAACAAAAACGAAAACAAAAACGAAAACAAAAACGAAAACAAAAACGAAAACAAAAACGAAATCAAAAACGAAAACAAAAACGAAAACAAAAACGAAAACAAAAACGAAAACAACAACATCATCGAGATACATCGATCAGCACGAATCGCGTACCTAGCGAAACATATCTGTTATTCTTCTATCAAATCAGAAACTTTCTTTCGATCGGTGAGAATTGTTAGTAAAGAACATTTGATATATAACTATAGCGCGGGAATTGATGTAGCTTCTCGCTCGCTTCGCTCGCTCTTATAAAACTAGCCTAACCTCAAAACCGATCCCGCGCGTCTGTAAATTATCGGAAAATCGCGGTCTTTTCGAAAAACGAACGCAAGGTGGATTGGTTTTAGGTAAGGCTATAACATTCCGAGCGAGCGCAGCGAGCGAGCAACTCGTAAAGGTGAGTCGCAACCCAATGATTTTGACCGTAGGGACTTTTAAGTATTCGCAACAGCCCTAGGAGCGACACGCCGCTGGACTTGGTCGTGTGCGATCGAAGAGCATTATGCCGCTGGACTTAGTCTCGTACAAACAAAAACCAATTAAGACAAAGACAAGGACAGAAACAAGGACAAAAACAAAAACAAAAACGAAAACAAAAACAAAAACGAAAACAAAAACGAAAACAAAAACGAAAACAAACACGAAAACAAAAACGAAAACAAAAACGAAAACAAAAACGAAAACAAAAACGAAAACAAAAACGAAAACAAAAACGAAAACAAAAACGAAAACAAAAACGAAAACAAAAACGAAATCAAAAACGAAAACAAAAACGAAAACAAAAACGAAAACAAAAACGAAAACAAAAACGAAAACAAAAACGAAATCAAAAACGAAAACAAAAACGAAAACAAAAACGAAAACAAAAACGAAAACAAAAACGAAAACAAAAACGAAAACAAAAACGAAAACAAAAACGAAAACAAAAACGAAAACAAAAAAGAAAACAAAAACGAAAACAAAAACGAAAACAAAAACGAAAACAAAAACGAAAACAAAAACGAAAACAAAAACGAAAACAAAAACGAAAACAAAAACGAAAACAAAAAAGAAAACAAAAACGAAAACAAAAACGAAAACAAAAAAGAAAACAAAAACGAAAACAAAAACGAAAACAAAAACGAAAACAAAAACGAAAACAACAACATCATCGAGATACATCGATCAGCACGAATCGCGTACCTAGCGAAACATATCTGTTATTCTTCTATCAAATCAGAAACTTTCTTTCGATCGGTGAGAATTGTTAGTAAAGAACATTTGATATGTAACTATAGCGCGGGAATTGATGTAGCTTCTCGCTCGCTTCGCTCGCTCTTATAAAACTAGCCTAACCTCAAAACCGATCCCGCGCGTCTGTAAATTATCGGAAAATCGCGGTCTTTTCGAAAAACGAACGCAAGGTGGATTGGTTTTAGGTAAGGCTATAACATTCCGAGCGAGCGCAGCGAGCGAGCAACTCGTAAAGGTGAGTCGCAACCCAATGATTTTGACCGTAGGGACTTTTAAGTATTCGCAACAGCCCTAGGAGCGACACGCCGCTGGACTTGGTCGTGTGCGATCGAAGAGCATTATGCCGCTGGACTTAGTCTCGTACAAACAAAAACCAATTAAGACAAAGACAAGGACAGAAACAAGGACAAAAACAAAAACAAAAACGAAAACAAAAACAAAAACGAAAACAAAAACGAAAACAAAAACGAAAACAAACACGAAAACAAAAACGAAAACAAAAACGAAAACAAAAACGAAAACAAAAACGAAAACAAAAACGAAAACAAAAACGAAAACAAAAACGAAATCAAAAACGAAAACAAAAACGAAAACAAAAACGAAAACAAAAACGAAAACAACAACATCATCGAGATACATCGATCAGCACGAATCGCGTACCTAGCGAAACATATCTGTTATTCTTCTATCAAATCAGAAACTTTCTTTCGATCGGTGAGAATTGTTAGTAAAGAACATTTGATATATAACTATAGCGCGGGAATTGATGTAGCTTCTCGCTCGCTTCGCTCGCTCTTATAAAACTAGCCTAACCTCAAAACCGATCCCGCGCGTCTGTAAATTATCGGAAAATCGCGGTCTTTTCGAAAAACGAACGCAAGGTGGATTGGTTTTAGGTAAGGCTATAACATTCCGAGCGAGCGCAGCGAGCGAGCAACTCGTAAAGGTGAGTCGCAACCCAATGATTTTGACCGTAGGGACTTTTAAGTATTCGCAACAGCCCTAGGAGCGACACGCCGCTGGACTTGGTCGTGTGGGATCGAAGAGCATTATGCCGCTGGACTTAGTCTCGTACAAACAAAAACCAATTAAGACAAAGACAAGGACAGAAACAAGGACAAAAACAAAAACAAAAACGAAAACAAAAACAAAAACGAAAACAAAAACGAAAACAAAAACGAAAACAAACACGAAAACAAAAACGAAAACAAAAACGAAAACAAAAACGAAAACAAAAACGAAAACAAAAACGAAAACAAAAACGAAAACAAAAACGAAATCAAAAACGAAAACAAAAACGAAAACAAAAACGAAAACAAAAACGAAAACAAAAACGAAAACAAAAACAAAAACGAAAACAAAAACGAAAACAAAAACGAAAACAAAAACGAAAACAAAAACGAAATCAAAAACAAAAACAAAAACAAAAACGAAAACGAAAACAAAAACGAAAACAAACACGAAAACAAAAACGAAAACAAAAACGAAAACAAAAACGAAAACAAAAACGAAAACAAAAACGAAAACAAAAACGAAAACAAAAAAGAAAACAAAAACGAAAACAAAAACGAAAACAAACACGAAAAGAAAAACGAAAACAAAAACGAAAACAAAAACGAAAACAAAAACGAAAACAAAAACATCATCGAGATACATCGATCAGCACGAATCGCGTACCTAGCGAAACATATCTGTTATTCTTCTATCAAATCAGAAACTTTCTTTCGATCGGTGAGAATTGTTAGTAAAGAACATTTGATATATAACTATAGCGCGGGAATTGATGTAGCTTCTCGCTCGCTTCGCTCGCTCTTATAAAACTAGCCTAACCTCAAAACCGATCCCGCGCGTCTGTAAATTATCGGAAAATCGCGGTCTTTTCGAAAAACGAACGCAAGGTGGATTGGTTTTAGGTAAGGCTATAACATTCCGAGCGAGCGCAGCGAGCGAGCAACTCGTAAAGGTGAGTCGCAACCCAATGATTTTGACCGTAGGGACTTTTAAGTATTCGCAACAGCCCTAGGAGCGACACGCCGCTGGACTTGGTCGTGTGGGATCGAAGAGCATTATGCCGCTGGACTTAGTCTCGTACAAACAAAAACCAATTAAGACAAAGACAAGGACAGAAACAAGGACAAAAACAAAAACACAAACAAAAACGAAAAGGAAAACAAAAACAAAAACGAAAACAAAAACGAAAACAAAAACAAAAACGAAAACAAAAACGAAAACAAAAACGAAAACAAACACGAAAACAAAAACGAAAACAAAAACGAAAACAAAAACGAAAACAAAAACGAAAACAAAAACGAAAACAAAAACACAAACAAAAACGAAAAGGAAAACAAAAACAAAAACGAAAACAAAAACGAAAACAAAAACAAAAACGAAAACAAAAACAAAAACAAAAACGAAAACAAACACGAAAACAAAAACGAAAACAAAAACGAAAACAAAAACACAAACAAAAACGAAAAGGAAAACAAAAACAAAAACGAAAACAAAAACGAAAACAAAAAAGAAAACAAAAACGAAAACGAAAACGAAAACAAAAACGAAAACAAACACGAAAACAAAAACGAAAACAAAAACGAAAACAAAAACGAAAACAAAAACGAAAACAAAAACGAAATCAGAAACGAAAACAAAAACGAAAACAAAAACGAAAACAAAAACGAAAACAAAAACGAAAACAAAAACGAAAACAAAAACGAAAACAAAAACAAAAACGAAAACAAAAACGAAAACAAAAACGAAAACAAAAACGAAAACAAAAACGAAAACAAAAACGAAAACAAAAACAAAAACGAAAACAAAAACGAAAACAAAAACGAAAACAAAAACGAAAACAAAAACGAAAACAAAAACGAAAACAAAAACGAAAACAAAAACGAAAACAAAAACGAAAACAAAAAAGAAAACAAAAACGAAAACAAAAACGAAAACAAAAAAGAAAACAAAAACGAAAACAAAAACATCATCGAGATACATCGATCAGCACGAATCGCGTACCTAGCGAAACATATCTGTTATTCTTCTATCAAATCAGAAACTTTCTTTCGATCGGTGAGAATTGTTAGTAAAGAACATTTGATATATAACTATAGCGCGGGAATTGATGTAGCTTCTCGCTCGCTTCGCTCGCTCTTATAAAACTAGCCTAACCTCAAAACCGATCCCGCGCGTCTGTAAATTATCGGAAAATCGCGGTCTTTTCGAAAAACGAACGCAAGGTGGATTGGTTTTAGGTAAGGCTATAACATTCCGAGCGAGCGCAGCGAGCGAGCAACTCGTAAAGGTGAGTCGCAACCCAATGATTTTGACCGTAGGGACTTTTAAGTATTCGCAACAGCCCTAGGAGCGACACGCCGCTGGACTTGGTCGTGTGCGATCGAAGAGCATTATGCCGCTGGACTTAGTCTCGTACAAACAAAAACCAATTAAGACAAAGACAAGGACAGAAACAAGGACAAAAACAAAAACACAAACAAAAACGAAAAGGAAAACAAAAACAAAAACGAAAACAAAAACGAAAACAAAAACAAAAACGAAAACAAAAACGAAAACAAGAACGAAAACAAACACGAAAACAAAAACGAAAACAAAAACGAAAACAAAAACGAAAACAAAAACGAAAACAAAAACGAAAACAAAAACGAA